>NW_024871052.1:1107500-1338361 GCF_019054845.1 Dipodomys spectabilis
GAAATTGAACCTTATTTCTGTTAATGAGTCCTCTCAGTAGTACGTGAGGGACAATTTGCAGCTTTATGTGTCATGCTGTGTACAGCTATGACCAGGTGTCCCCTGGCAGGAGGGGACTGTGGCTCAGAATTGGACCGTGTCCCAAGCTGAAGCTAAATGACTCGCCTAGGCATGGTACCCAGGCAGTAAGCAGTAAGTGGGTAAAGCCAAGATCTATCTATACCTTCACATGTATGTATACCTGCAAGGACAAGTCTACCAAAAGGAAAAAATCCTTAGTGACTCCATCGCTCAGTGGCTTCCTGTGAGTTCCTGCTGCTGTGTTCTGTGATTTACCTATACTGTTTCTCCTGTCCATATCACTGCCCTGGGAGATCAATACTGTTAAATATCCTCATGGGTAAACAGAGGCCCAGGTAACTTGCTTTTGGTCATGCAGCTTTGTGTGGTGGGACCAAGCTGCAAACCTAAGCTTTTGTTGGTGGTGGTGGTGGCGGTGGTCCCTGAGTTCTTTTGCTCAAGGCTAGTGCTGTACAAGTTTGAGCCAAAGTGCCACTTTCAGTTTTCTGGTGGCTAACTGGAGATTTGAATCTTATGGACTTTTCTGCCCAGGCTGGCTTTGAACTACGATCCTCACATGGTAGCCTCCTGAGTAGCTAGGATTACAGGCGTGAGCCACTGGCATCTAGCTACCCTAAGCATTTTTTTTTTTTTTTGAGAAGTTGAATGGAGAGTCTTCATTAGAAAGCTGGCAAATGGACACGTCCTCCAAAAATTTGCAGCCTTGAATGTACTTAATACTGTTAGGAAACTGAGCCACAAAGGTAGTAGTAAAGAAAGAACAGAAAAACAATCTCAACAAACCAGATCGACTCAGAGCTGAAGGCAGATGCCACCAGACATGAGGCATGCACCTAAGCATTCTTACTTCAGAACTTCCAAGAGGAATGGCAGCATGGCTGGCTTTGTGCCACTGCCAGACTGTCCAGTGCGTTTATCTTTAGACCATAATCTTTCTCCTCTGTGTTCTAGTCAATAATGTTCTAACTTAGTTCCTTCATTTTTCATTTAAAATGTATCTCTTTAATTTTTTTTTATTGATGTAAATTCTCTGTAGCCCAGGTTTGCCTTGAACTCACTATTCTGCCTCAATCTCTTGAGTCCTGGATTACAGTAGAGCACCAATGTGCACACTCACACAGTACCTTTATTTACTTATTTACTGCTTAATGATTTTTTTTTTGGTTGCTTGTGGGTCTTGAACTCTGGCCTGGACACTGTCCCTGAGCTCTTCAGCTCAAGGTGAGGGCTCTACCACTTGAGCCACAGTGCCACTTCTTGTTTTCTGAGTGGTTTATTGGAGATAAGAGCCTGGGCTCCAGGCTTTGAACTGTGATGCTCATATCTCAGCCTCCTGAGTAGCTAGGATTTACAGGCGTGAGCCACCAGCGCCTGGCTTCCTTAATGGATTTCAAATAATGTGCTGTTGCTATTAATTATTCTAACCTTACCTACACCATAAGTTTTTTTTTTTTTTTTGGGGGGGGGGGAAGGTAGAGTCTCAATGTGAAGTCCAGACTGGCTGTGAACACAAACTGGAATTTTCCTGCATTTCCCTCCTGAGTGGAATTGCAGGCTTGAGCCACCATTTTTCTGAGCAAATTTCAAGAGTGTGTGTGTGTGTGTGTATATATATATATATATATATATATATATATATATGTGTGTGTGTGTATATATATATATATATATATATATCTTTTTTTGTCATAAACACCCAAAGCAAGACTTACTGTCACCTTTAATTCCATTCCAAGAATCAGCCTGGGAGGAGACCAGTGTCTTACATGGCGGTGACCTCCGGCTAGGATTGCCAGTGAGCATTCCCTCAGCTTTTCTTTGTAGTACTTCACTACTTGAGCCACAGTTCCATTACCAACTTTTTGGTAGTTAACTGGAGATAAGAGAATCATGTACTTTGCTGCCCAGACTGGTTTTGAACTCCAATCCTGAGATCTCAGCCTCCTCCATGGGATTACTGGTGTGAGACAAAGGTGCAAGGCTTAAAACAACAACAACAACAACAAAAATCTACTGAAGCATGTATATATATATATATATATATATATATATATATACACACATACACACATACATATACATATATATATACTCTCAAAACTGCCAATGTCATTAAATTGTAATTATCAGTACAAACACAGTGATGTAAGTTATATGAAAAGCCCTGATGTTTTAAAAGGATATGTTGGGACTGAGAATGTGGCCTAGTGGTAGAGTGCCTGCCTAGCATGCATGAAGCTCCCAGTACCAAATTCAATTCCTCAGTACCAAATAAACAGAAAAAACCAGAAGTGGCTCAAGTGGTGGAGTGCTAGCCTTGAGCAAAAAGCAGCTCAGGGACAGCGCCCAGACCCTGAGTTCAAGCCCCAGGACTGCCAAAAAAAAAAAAAAAAGTTCTATCTTGTCAGGCGTTGACGTCTCACACCTGTCATCCTAGCTACTGAGGAGGCTGAGATCTCAGGATTGTGGTTCGAAGACAGCCCAGGTAGAAAAGTCCTTGGAAGTGGCTCTGTGGCTCAAAGTGGTACAGCACTGGCTTTGGGCACAAAAGCTCAGAGATAGCGCCTAGGCTCTGAGTTCAAGCCCCATGACTGACAACCCCCCACCCCCTCAAAAAGGTTACATTTTGACCATTGATAAAGTAGTGGGCTTGTGTTTGCACACCTGTACTCCCAGCCCTATGGAGGCGGGGACAGGAAGATCCCGAGTTTGAGGCCAGTTTGATCTACACACAACACAAACTCCTGTGTCAACAAACAAGACAGAATGAAAGGAGGCGTTCAGTTTAAAAGCTCAGCGGATTAGTGAGGGCCCAGGGACCCTCAGGAATATCCTGCAGTGGAAGGCAAGGAGACCAGACTCGAGAAAATGCGAGAATACTAGTTAAACAAATGTGCCCTGGGCCCTCCCAACCCCGGCTGGGGGTGGAGACGCACTTACTGGAGCAGTCTCAGGCCCGCAGTCTGCACCAGGGCCACCGATCCATCAGAATTCGCACCGGCAGCGAGCGGGGTGCAGCCGGGCCTACGGTCGGTGTCGAGAGCCAACGCGCGCACGTGTGCTCCACGTGGAAGGCCTGCAGCGCGGCGCGGCGGCGTCTGCGCCTGCGCACACGGCCCCCCCCCGCCCCCGCCCCGCGCACGCTGATGACGCGGGCCCTCGGGGTCCGCAGGGGCGGGGCGGGGCGCTTCCGGCGCGCGCCGTGACCCCGCGGGCGGGAGGCGCGGCCCTGGGCGGGGTCATGGCGGCGGCGGCGGCGGCGGCGGCCCTCGGGGCGCGGGGGCCGACGCGGCGGTGGCTGACGGCGCTGTGGGGACGGAGCCCGAGCCGGGCGGCCACGGTGAGTGCCGAGCGCCCGCGGAGGCCGTGGGGCGGGGGGGGGGGGGGGGGGGGCGGGGTCACGCGGTCACGCGCGCCGGGGCGGGGCCGCGCCTCAGTGACAGTCACGTGACGGGCGCCGCTGCCCCACGCCTGTCATCGCAGCCACTGCGGCGGCGGCTGAGACCTGAGGAGCACGGTTCGAAGCCAGCCCGGGCCTGGAACTCCCGTCAGTCGCCGAGCTCCAGTTTCTGAGCAAAAAAAAAAAAAAAAAAAAAAAGCCGGAAGTGGAGCGGTGGCTCAGGTGGTGGAGCGCCAGCCTTGAGCTGAAGAGCTGAGGGACAGCGCCCAGGCCCCGAGTTCAGGCCCCACGACAGACACATACACACTATAAACAACAACAAGAAGTACGAAGAAGCCGGGCGCCGGTGGCTCACGCCTGTCATCCTGGCTACTCAGGAGGCTGAGATCTGAGGATCGCGGTTCAAAGCCAGCCCAGGGCAGGGAAGTCCGTGAGACTCTGATCTCCAATAATCCATCAGAAAACTGGAAGTGGCGCTGTGGCTCAAGTGGTAGAGCGCTCGCCTTGCGTGCATGAGGCCCTGGGTTCGATTCCTCAGCACCACATAAGCAGAAAAAGCTGGAAGTGGCGCTGTGGCTCAAGTGGTAGAGCGCTCGCCTTGAGCTGAAGAGCTGAGGGACAGCGCCCAGGCCCAGAGTTCAAGACCCACCACCGACAAAAGAAAAACTCAGAGCGAAGGCGCTGGCTTCACCCCGTGGTCACTTGCCCGGCTTGTCTTGCTGCTGAGCTCTGGCAGGCGCTAGTGATCAATGATCAATCACATCCCTTTTTGGTTGCTGACACACACACATCATCTTTTCTTCCCCGAGACTCTCAGCTTCCGTGCTTTAGAAATTAAAGTTATTGTGGAGTCGGGGTGTGTGTGTGTGTGTGTGTGTGTGTGTGTGTGTGTGTGTGTGTGTAGAAATTAAAGTTATTGTGGAGTCGGTGTGTGTGTGTGTGTGTGTGTGTGTGTGTGTGTGTGTGTGTGTGTGTGTGTGTGTGTGTGTGTGTGTGTGTGTGTGTGTGTGTGTGTGTGTGTGTGTGTGTGTGTTTTGACGTGCAGAGCCACCTAGTGGAAAGACGTGGCATTGAACTCGCCTGTTCATTTCAAGGTGATGCTGGAGTCCGTTTTGAGATTTCCTAGAAGAAATTTAAAATAGCTCTGTGGCAGTGGGGCACTGGTGGCTCACATCTGTCATCCTAGCTACTACCCAGGAGACTGAGATCTGAGGATTGTGGTTCAAAGCCAGGCCCGGGTAGAAATGTCTGTGGGACTCATAGCTCCAAGGAACCACCAAGAAGCTGGAAGTGGTGCTGTGAGTCAAGTGGTAGAGTTCCAGCCCTTGCCTTGAGCACCCAGGCACCTTTAAAACAAGGACTGGTACATCAAAGGTGCCGGTTTAGAGCTCACTTGAAGTTTCCTAAAAGGAACTGAAAAGATAATGGTAGAAGATAAGCCCTTTGCTCTATTGCCATGAAGGTGGACAACATCTTGCTTGTCTTGAGACCCAAGATGCTAGTGACCAAGTAGAATTATTCCCTCAGGGAAGGAATGAATAAACAGACTTGGTTTGAGGGCTGCTATGTGCTAGGTAGGCTAGCTCTGGGGGTCTTAAACATTTTAGAAAATCTTGGCAGGTAGGTTCAGTAATATCCCCACTATAGACTAGACGACTGGAATTCAGAGAGGCCAAGTTGGTTCACACTCTGTAGGTCTTGTGTAGATTACTGCAACGGCTCCAGCTGAGGGTGGGCCTTCTACCAGAGAGACTGTCAGGTAGACAGAGTGGCTTGGCTCCATTTCCATCTGAGTCCTGCTACTGACACCTGTGAGGAGCCCTGCCTGCTTTTGATCTCAGTGGGAATGTTTGTGGCCCAGCAGGAAACAGACAGCTGCTGCATAATCCACTGAGCCTTCAGTGCTTGCCTTTGTAGCTACATTGGTACGGATCAAAGGCAGTTTTCTGTTTCTTTTCTACAGTTTTTCCAGTTGGTGTTTTTGTGGGGGTGGGTGGGGACTTGAACTTGATAGCTAATGCTTTCACTCATTGGCAGGTGCTCTACCAACTGAGCCATGCCTCCAACCCGAGTTGACTTAGAAGTATTTAAGTATATCCAAGTATGTCTAAATATAAAAGTGTAATACATCTAGATACAAATATGTTTATATAAAGCATGGAGTTTAGTGAACATTTTAGATTATTTCACCAGGCAGGTTATTTCACACACACCAGGTGTGTGTGTATGGGTGTGTGTGTGCGTGCGTGCGTGTGTGTGTTTGTGTGTGTGTGTGCCAGTCCTAGGGCTTGAACTCAGGGCCTGGGCCCTGTCCCTCAGCTCTTCAGCTCAAGGTGAGAGCTATACCACTTGAGCCACAGCGCCGCTTCTGGCTTTTTCTGATAAGCTGAGGAATCAAACCCAGGGCCTCATGCATTCGAGGCAAGCAGTCTACCACTGAGCCACCTTCCCATCCTCTCCCCCCCACCCCCAAGCTTCTTTTTGCTCAAGGCTAGCACTCTACCACTAGAGCCACAGCACCACTTCCAGCTTTTTCAGTTTATGTGGAATTGAACTGAGGAATTGAACCCAGGTCTTAATACATGGTAGGCATGTACTCTACCATTAAGCCACCTTCCCTGTCCCTCTGTGACATTTTTTCTAATGACTAGTTCTTAACAGCAATTTTTCTTTTTTTTTTAGTGTGTGTGTGTGTTTGTGTTTGTGTGCGTGTATGCACGTGCATGTGTGCTGCTGGTATTGGGGCTTGAACTCAGGGCGTTATGTTTATACTTGCCTTTTCCTGCCCAAGACTGGTGCTCTTCCACTTGAGCCATACCTCTCCTTTCATCCTTTTGCTGGTTCATTGGAGATAAAGATCTCAAGGACTTTTCTACCTAAGCTGGCTTTGAACCTCGATCTTCACATCTCAGCCTCCTGAAGAGCTAGGACAAAAGGTGTGAGCTGTCGACATCTGGATCTACATCTTGTCTTCAGATGAAAGTTATGTATTGTTTAAAGAGTTGAAGCCTTAGCTGGGTACTCGTGCTTCACACCTTTCATCCTAGCTACTCAGAGGAGCTGAGGATCAAAGTTTGAAGCCAGCCTGGGCATCAAAGTCTCTAAGACTCTTTGGTGAAAAAAACCAGAAGTGGAGATGTGGCTCAAGTGGTAAAGCACCACCCTTGAGAAAAAGAGAGCGCAAGGCCCAGCACCGCCCCCCAAAAAACAACAAAAACAAGAGTTCAAACCTCTCCATTTTCAGATCTGAACTGTGGTGTCCTCATAGTCTGCAGATGCCCAGTGGCTGACAGCTGAGGAGAGGAACCAGGCTATGCTTCCTCTGAAAGCAGCAGGATGGTCGGAGTTAAGTGACAGAGACGCCATCTACAAGGAGTTCTCCTTCAAAAATTTTAATCAGGTAACTCAGGATTCTTGCGAGTGCCAACGCCTGTTTCTATCACCAAAAATTGTCACTTTCTGATGCTCATAGTTGGTTGTCTGGTCCCATTTGGAGCCAAGGTCCACATCGCCCCCCCCCCCCTTTTTTTTTTTTTTTTTTTGTCTGTTATGGGTCTTGAACTCTGGGCCTGGGCGCGGTTCCCTCAGCTCTTCAGCTTAAGGCGAGCGCTCTGACACTTGAGCCACAGCACCACTTCCCATTTTTCTGGTGGTTCATTGGAGATCAGAGTCTCACTGGCTTTCCTGCCCAGGCTGGCTTTGAACTAGGATCCTCAGATTTCAGCCTTCTGAGTAGCTAGCATGATAGGCGTGAGCCATCGGCACCCAACCGACACATCCCCCCTTTCTTAAGAGTCCAGTGATGGGGTTGGGAGAGCATGCTTATGGATAGCTGGATAGCTGCTCCTGCCCCACTGGGCAGGTCTCAGCGCTGGGGGAGGGGAAGCTTGTGTTACTTGTAAAGTCAGATTTTGAATCCACCATTGCTTTGATGTGGTGTTATTTAAATATTTAAATAACATTTAAATAACATTAAAAGAAGGTGTGAAGCTGGGGCGCAGTGGCTCACGTCTATAATCCTAGCTACGCAGGAGGCTGAGATCTGAGGATCTCAGTTCAAAGCCAGCCCGGGTAGAAAAGTCCAGGAGACTCTTATCTCCAATAAACCACTAGAAAACTGGAAGTGGTGCTGTGACTCAAGCGGTAGAGCACTCGCCTTGAGCTGAAGAGCTGAGGGACAGTGCCCAGGCCCAGAGTTCAAGCCCCACGACCAACAAAAAAAAAAAAAAAAGGTTTGAGTTGTTTTTTTTGTTTTTTTTTAAATCTATCAGAGGGGACATAAATGAAACCATTTGAGAAACACACACCTGCTTGCCTGATTTCCTCCTTTTTTTTTTCTTTTCCTGAGCAGTTTAGTAAGTATTTTATCTTCCTATAATTGTATATCTGCTTATAAATCATCTTGTAAGCTTTATCTTCTTCCTAGTGCCCTTCCTTTTCCCTAAGCCCAGTAGTCAGCCCTTGAAGCTTTTCTTAAAACCTGACCTCCCCTTTTGGAGACTCAGCCTTTACTAAGCAACTTCCATTTGGGCCCAACCCCGTTTAGAGAGTCATCTCCCATGACTTAGCCCTTCAGTGATTACCCCACTGCGTTTACGTAAGGTAAATGCTTTTGGCTATTTCATGTTTGTTCAGTGAGTTCAGTAATCCTTTGGACAGATTTATTGTTTTTATTTATGGTAGGTGTCAGCCTTTAGGAATGAGACCATGTTTGCTTGAATGACCGTCCATTGTGCCTGGCACAGTTCTGGGTCCAAATGGGCATGTGATAAATGGGGACATTGATCGCAGTGTTTGCTAGTTCCTACAGGGCGTGTGAGGACCAGATTTCCACTACCCAATCCCTTGGCCTGTTTTCCTAGTAAACGCCATGGGCTCCACTGTGCTGCCTGCCCCATTCTGTTCTCCATCCGTCTGGCTGCCAGCCATCTGCTGTGATTCCCCAACTGCGAAGGCAACTCGCACCGCGCAGACTCCCCGTCCCCATTGCCCCACGCCGCTCGACAGCTCTTGTCAGAGGCTTAGCACTCTGCGGCTGGTGGCAGGGGATCCCCTTGGTACAGTAAGCTTTTGCATAGCTCTAGGTAGCATTTTCCAAGCTTATTAAAATTCTTACATGTGTACAGCTTGACTTCTTTAAGCCTGGGCTAATTTATTGGGCTTGAACATGTGGCTTAAAGTACTTGAGTGGTGTTGCCTCAGGCTCTGCCCATGAGTCAGTCCTGCAGCACCAAGCTAGCCCGATGCTCCAGGCACCTTCAGAAACGGGAGCCGGGGAAGCTGAGCAGAGCTTCCTTGGTGAGTTGTACTGTTCGTTATTCCCTGAGACATTGCATGACTCAGGCTTCTCCTTCCCTACCCCCCTGCCCCCGCTCCGTTTCCCCGTGTACCCAGCTTTTAGAAGAAAGAGGCAGCTGCTGAGAAAATCAGTTGGCAGCAGGGAAAAACTCAGAGAAGCAGCACGAGATGATGACTTGCAGTTTTCTTTTCCTTTTAGTTTTGGGTTGGTCCTGGGGCTTGTACTCAGGGCCTGGGCTTGTCCCTGAGCTCTTTTTTGCTCAAGGTTAGTGCTCTTATCATTTGGGCCACAGCTCCACTTGTGGCTTTTTGGTGGATCATTGGAGATAAGAGTCTCACGGTCTTTCCTGCCTGGACTGTCTTTGAACCTCAGTCCTCAGCTCACAGGCTCCTGAGTGGCTAGGATGACAGGAGTCTGTTTTCTTGCAGGTTCCTGTGACTTCTGCTCATGCAGCGGCACTGGTACTGTGAGGACGGTGGTAGTGCTCTGGCTAAAGGTGACCCGGATACACCTGTAGTTACAAGTTGGGCTCATTGCTGTGAGGGAGTATCTCAGAAGAGTGTTGGGAAGACTTGTGATGGTTTGGGGCTCCAAGTTCTGAGGAATCCATGCTTTGCTTTGGATTCGATGTCAGGAAATAGGCAGTTCTAGGATTCAGCATTTTAATAAATCTTACTTATGCGGAGAATACACTAAAGTGGGTCAGAGCTGAAATTGGGTGTGTGCGTGGGGGAAAGCAGTAGCTACCAGCTGGGAAATATGATGTGGTAGTTTGTGGCTTGAACAAAGTTTGTGTTTGACCTGTATTCAGAAGTCATTATTAGAGCACTCTGCTTTTGTCCTGATTTATCTGCTGTGGGTGCTATGTGCAGAGTGAACCCCAGCTGGTATGGCCAGGGGCACCTGTAATCCAAGCCCCAGGGAGGCTGAGGCAGAAGGGTCACAAGTTTGAGCAAGTTTAAGGCTAGCCAGGGCTGCATTAACAAGTTGGAGGCTACCCTAAGCTACCTAGTCACACCCTGTCTCAAAAACCAAGCCAAGCCAGTTGCCCGTGGCTCACACCTATGATCCTAGCTACTCAGGAGGCTGAGATCTGAGGATTGTGGTTCAAAGCAAGCCCAGGCAGGAAAGTCCAAGATTCATCTCCAATGAACCACCAGAAAACCGGAAGTGGCACTATGGCTCAAGTGGTAGAGCGCTAGCCTTGAGCTGAAGAGCTGAGGGACAGCGCCCAGGCCCAGAGTTCAAGCCCCATGACAGGACTTTCTCTTTCCCTCCCTCTCCCCCTCCCTCTCCCCTCCCTTCCTCCCCCCCCACGCCAAACAAAATCAGAAAGGAGAGTGTAAAGGCCTGGTTTTGAGTTTTAGGTCAGCTCTCACACACTAGGAGCTGCTTCCCCCCACCCTGTACTGGGGCTTGAACTCAAGGCCTCACGCTCACTTAGCTTTCTCAGAGCTGGTGCCCTACCGTTTGAGTTGAGAGACAGTGGACACTATGGAGGTAGCAGCGGAATTGGAGAAAAATGTGTCGTGTCTCATGTAGTCTGCTGATAGGACTGGGGTGGATTACATGCGCACGCGTGTGTGCACACACACACACAGGCTGGCTGATGGATGAATGTCAGGAAGTAGTGTCAAGGGTGACCCCGAGATTTGGTTCAGGGTGTAGGGTGAAGGACGGTGCCTTTGATGCCACCTATGGAGCTGTAAAGAGGGCAGGAGGAAGAAGAGGGTTAAGAATCCCATTTTGGACACATTAGGCTTGAAATACTTCGTTGTCATCCAGGTGGAGAAATTGGGTGAGCTGGTGGTGGCCTACGTGTCCTCACCTGCTTGAGAATTGTCAGAGGGAAGTTGGGCATCATGGTGACACAAGTCTGAAATCTCAGCCATCGGGAGGCTGAGGTAGGAGGATTGTGAGCTCAAGGCCAGCTGGGGCTACATAGCAAGATCCTGCCTCACAGAAAAAAAGTCAAAACGAGTAATTGTGTGAACAGAGTTCTTTTTTTTTTTTGGTCAGTCATGGGGCTTGAACTCGGCCTGGGCGCTGTCCCTCAGCTCTTCAGCTCAAGGCGAGCGCTCTACTGCTTGAGCTCCAACGCCACTTCTGGTTTTCTAGTGGTTTATTTGAGATCAGAGTCTCACAGCCTTTCCTGCCCAGGCTGGCTTTGAACCATGGTCCTCAGATCTCAGCCTCCTGAATAGCTAGGATTATAGGCATGAGCCACTGGTGCCCGGCAAACAGAGTTCTTTCCAAGAGAGGATAGGACTGAAATATAGTATGTCCTTTGTCATGAGAAAGAAGAGGGAGCAAATGGTATGGAAGTAGATGGATTGGGAAGAACTTGATTGCTTCTGTTTTGTTTTTGTCCGTCCTGGGCTTGAACTCAGGGTCTGAGCGCTGTCCCTGAGCTCTTTTGCTCAAGACTGCCTCTTTACCACTTTGAGCCACAGTGTCACTTCAGGTTTTCTGGTGGTTCATTGAAGATAAGAGTCTCATGGACTTTCCTGTTCGGGCTGGCTTTGAACATCGATCCTCAGGTCTCAGCTTCCTGAGTAGCCAGGATTATAGACATGAGCCACTGAGGCCCAGCCTGCTTCTATTTTTTGAGTGAAGCCTTCAGCTGAGAGCAGGTGGACGTGGAAGGGGGCGTGGCCTTGGGGATCTGGAGGTATAGCAAGAGCAGTCATCTAGAGGTGAAGATGGTGGTCTGGGGCAGTGTGCTTGCAGCTAAGATGTTTGAACAGTTTGTGGGTTTAGTCTTGCCCTGTGCAGCTGCCTAGGCAGGGTTTGGCGGAGGTTTTAGGACTGGGTTGAAGGAGAGCTGGGTGAGTGCTGTGGAGCAAGAGAATAGCGAAGGGGATGAGGGTGTGTGACAGAACGGTGGCCTGTGGCCCCTCTGTGGGCAGAGGAGGGAAGGCTGCTACGGAGGAAGGTAGGTCAAGATGACCTGGGAATGTCATTCGAGCCAGTGTTTTTGGAGGCATCAATTGGGCAATGCCTGGTAACTTTTTGTTTTTAATTAAACACAGTGAGCTGAGGATCGAACTCAGGGCCTCACACATACTAGGCAAGTACTCTTGTAAAACCCGTGGTCCTCATCTAGAGATTTTCTTCTAGAAGTAGTCCTACCTGTATTGAAGTTGGGTGTGCATTTGTTGTGAGCTGTCATCGCCGGTGCACGTCTCCCTTGCTGCATGTCTGTCCTCAGCAGGAGTGGGGAGAAACCAAGACTTCAGCTAGACAAACTGGAGGAGACCCCCTTCCCTAAGGATGATAGCTGCACACACTTTGCTTGCTTGTGGATGGTGCTTTACCACTTGAGCCATGCCTTCATTCTGGCTTTTTGCTGTTTTTTGTTTTTGTTTGAGATGGGGTCTCTTGGACTTTTCTGCCTTCAGACTGGGATTAAACTTCAGTCTTCTAGGTCTCAGCTTCACGAGTAGCTAGGATTACAAGGGGCTTAGCCACTGGATGCATGGCTCAAGTGGTTTAAAAAAAAAAAAAACCAGCCATGAGTAGGCAAACTTTTGAGTGAGACCCGGCAGCCCTGAGTTTAAGCTCAACAACTGGCAAAACAAAACAAAACAAAAAACCCAGAAACTAAGCAAAAAAGCTTTGCCAGATAGAAAGATACATTCTGTGTGGTCTTTTTTTTTTTTTTTTCCAATAGGTTATATGTATTTTTCAGGATTTATTTTTGGAGACAGGATCTCACACTACATAGCTCATGTTGACCTTAACTCACAATCCTCCAGCCTCTGCTTCCCAAGTACTAGGATTGCAGCTGTGTACCACCATACCTAGCCTTTTTTTTTTTTTCTTTTGGCCAGTCCTAGGCATGAACTCAGGGCTGGGGCTCTGTCCTTGGGCTTTTCTTTTTCTTTTTCTTTTTAATCTTGAGGCTAGCACTCTACCATTTGAGCTAGAGCTCTACTTCCAGTCGTTGTTGTTGGTTTTTTGGGTTTTTTTTGGTGATTAATTGGAGATAAGAATCTCACTGACTTTCCTTCCCAGGCTGGCTATGAACCATGATCCTCCGATCTCAGCCTCCTGAGTAGCTAGGATTATAAGCATGAGCCCTTGGTGCCTGACTCTGGCCATTTTTTTCCTCAGTTCTTTACAATAGTATTCATTGGTTTACAACAGGTTTTTTTTTGGTTGTTTGTTTGTTGGTTGTGGGGCTTGAACTTAGGGCCTGGGTACTGTCCGTGAGCTTTTTTGCTCAAGGCTAGTGTTCTACCACTGAGCCACAGTGCTGGTGGTTGAGGTAAGAATCTGATGGACTTTCCTACCCTGGTTGGCATTGAGTCACAATCCTCAGATCTCAGACTTCTGAGTAGCTAGACTTACGGGCAAAGCCTGGTCCCTTGAGAAGAGCTACTTAGCTGGGTACTGGTGGCTCACGCCTGTAATCCTAGTTTTCCCACCAGACTGGGTGGGAAAAATCTGAGACTCATCTCCAATTGACCACTAGAAAACCTGAAGTGGCATTGTGGCTCAAAGTTGTAGAGCACTAAATTTGAACAGAAGAGCTAAGAGAAGTTCAAATTCTATGGCTGACTGCCCCCCCCCAAAAAAAAAAAATAGAATTACACTTGCTTGGACATTATAATTTTAAGTAGCATGCTTGCTGTATGAAAAATGGTATCACAAGTTTGCATTAGTATATTTCCCTATGGAAAATGAGTTATACGTTTTAGGAATATGTTCGCTGACATTGGATAAAAAGCCTGTTAATGCTGTTTTTTTTTTTTTGGCTGGTCATGGGGCCTGAGCTCTGGGCCTGGGCACTGTCCCTCAGCTCTTCAGCTCAAGGCTAGCACTCTACCACTTGAGCCACAGTGCCACTTCTGGAGCTTTTTGCTTATGTGATGCTGAAGAATCTAACCCAGGGCCTTATTATGCATGCAAGGCAAGCACTCTACCACTGAGCCACCTTCCCAGTCCTGTTTTTTTGTTTGTTTGTTTGTTTTACTAAACAATTGGTCAGCAAAATGGATTTGATCTTCTCTTGAAGGCTCTGTGGTTCCACATAGTCTAAATTCATTTTCTCCTTCCTTCCTTCCTTCCTTCCTTCCTTCCTTCCTTCCCTCCTTCCCTCCCTCCCTCCCTCCCTCCTTCCCTCCCTTCTTTCTTTCTTTCTTTTTTCTTTCTTTCTTGTGTGTTGGTGTTTACATGCATGTGTGCTGGTTACTGTGGTTTGAACTTGGGGCTGTCCCTGGGCTTTTTTTTGTCTCAAGGCTAGTGCTTTACCATTTGAGTCTCAGCGCTACTTCTGGCTTTTTGTGATTAATTGGAGATAAGAGTTTCTGGCTTTTTCCTGCTCAGGCTGGCTTTGAACTGCCATCCTCAGATCTCAGCCTCCTGAGTAGCTAGGATGACAGGTGTGAGCCACCAGTGCTCAGTTCATAAATTAGTTTTCTAGCTTCTGTGGGATTCTCCCAGCTTGGGCAGTTGAAGTGGTTACAGGTGGTGTGGCAGGGGCTCGGAAGTGACATTTTGTGCTGAGACTCAGGCAGGGAGTTTCCATGCTCTGAGTGCCTGGACTCAGACTGGGTGGGGTTGGCGTTTGCAAAAGAGTTGGGCTTTTCTATTCTGTTCTATTCATGTAGACATAAGGAGGGAAAGGTGTGTAGGTGACATTAACGTATTCTTGGGTGTTTGGCAACCGAAGGGCGTCTGCCTTGAAAGAACGAAATGTCACTTAGAAATGTGGGTGTGCGTGTTCCATAACAAGAAAAGATTTTTTTTCCCCTGTGTATCATCATATATAGAGATGATGAAAAGCTTACAAAACCAGAGGACAGTCTAGGCTTCAGAAGCAGGTGTGGAGGGGAAGCTTTGGGGTGCAGGAAACAGCTCTTCCAGGTGCCAGCAGGTGGAGCCCTGCAGAGCCGGAGCAACCACCTGGATATCACCCCGGTGCAGGCTCTCCCCCTTCTCTAATGCTTAGAGACTGGGAGGCTACCCTTGTTCCGCAGAGACCCATGCTCAGTATCAGAAATAGGTGGGCAGTGGTGGCAGGGCACTACGCTTGGCCTAGTAAAGGAAGGATTCTGGGTGGCTCCATGGAGTTTCCTACTGGTAACAGCCAAGGCCCAGGCTTAGTGAGGAGCCCCTGCTGCTGGAGGAACTCCTGCGCGTCTTCTGTTTCATAGATCACCGAGTTGGGCTTGAGGTGGGATCGTATGCACTGGCTGCTGTTCTGCACTGTCCCTTTCCAAGAGATGCTTTCCCCTGCTTCACCCAACGGCAGGGTCCCAGCTCCGTCTGCTTTCTAGCTTTTCTCACATTCACATTTGTTAATTGATGCTCCTGAAAGACTACGAGAGCCAGAGAGACCATGTTCTGTGTCCCTAGCACGTGTGACTTGGTGCTTTGTTCTTTTCCTGTGCTCAGGGAGCTCCTGCTAGAGCAGCTGAAAGTTACCACTGCTCACTCACTTTATAAAAATGTTTTATTGAGGACTTGGATAATAGGCTTTGGTTAATATTTAAACTGTGACATCAGAGTCTTAATACTAGAATAAAAACAACTGTCAATGTAAGTCTTCATCTTCTGCAGGGTTTTGGTGGACATCTCTGTAGTTGTCTTGGGAGTGAATTTATTTAGATTTTTCTTTTTCTGGTACTGGGGCTTGAACTCAGAGCCTGGACACTGTCTTTGAGATTTGTTTGGGTGCTCTACTGATTGAGCCATATTTCCATCACCAGCTTTTTGGTGGTTCATTGTAGGTAAGAGTGTTACAGACTTTTCCTGCCTGGGCTGGCTTTGAACCATGATTTACAGAACTCCGCCTCCTGAGTAGCTAGGATTAGAGGCATGAGCCACCAACACCCGCCTTCTACTTATGTTTTTTATCTGGTTAATTGGAGATAAGAGTCTCATAGACTTTCCTTCCTGAGCTGGCTTGAACCAAGATCCTCAGATCTCAGCCTCCTGAGTAGCTAGGATGACAGGCGTGAGATACCAGCAATCTGGCTTTGGGTTTTGTAATTTTTCTTGTGCACATCAAAGTTGAGTCAGCAGTGCATCTAAGCGCCACCTGTTGAGAGCAGGAAAAGCCTCCCAGAGAGGGTGCACAGGACGTGGCATCATGTAGGCTAGAGAGTGTCGTTTTGTTTTAAAGTTTAGGCTGATAATTGGGCATTTGGGAATAGGCAAAGGGAAAACTGGTTATGACACTGTGTGTTTAGTACGTATCCATTCCTCAGCTTTGTTCAATAGTTCTCCTTGGAATAGAGAGTAGAGACTTTCATAGTTAACAAACTTTACCTAAACCTCGGAAAGTAATACAAATGCATCTGTTACTTACGTTGGCCTTCACTTTGGAGGGGAGCCCTGGGCAGGACTGGAATCTGAGTGCCGGCGTCCTCCAGGGGAGGGGAATGAGTCTATACAGAGGTGAAGCCTTCTGCCAACCAACTTCAGGACTGTCCAAAATGGTCAACACAGGCAGATGGCATGGGCAGCCCATGAGAAGCATACGAGTGTCCTCTCTCGCACCTGACTTCTCTGGCCACGGGCTGCAGTGTGGGGACGGGGGACACTCATCCACCCTGGACCCCAAGTGCCGTGGCTTAGAGTCTTGACTCTGTGGTCTGTGTCAGACCTGACGTGTATATGTAAGAGCACACGCAATAGATGAGAGCAAATGTGAACCAGGTGTCAACGGTGTGCATATGACACCACCACCGTGCAGCGAGGGCGCGGGCTCATTACACCGCCCTTTAATAAAAATGGACTTTTAACTGCATCAGTTTTTCTTAGTCATGTAGTAAATCTCGTGTTTACAGAACTTAGCCCTGAGTATTTTATAAAAGTCAAACAGCCAAGACATATAATTTCCTCCACAGTCTTTGTCTTACCTCTTTACATGTGGCGTAAAAAAATCAGGTGTGTAAAAAATAAAAACGCAGTTTGGGCTGACGTGAAAGGTATTGCAGATTTATGCCTTGCAGATGATATTGGTATGATTAATGCGTTCATTGCTTCTTTTATTGCTTTTCACAGATAATGGACATGGCGCATGGAACATGCTGTGCTTAGATTTTTGCCAGGTTTAGATTGTGAATATCAACAGATGTTATCACGTGAGGGCCATAATTATTATAAAATAAAAAAATTGTCCTGAAATGCATCGACATAAATTTCACTTATGTAAATTGCTTTTTATTAGTATAAAACCTTAGCATAGCTGTTAGAGCTTGTGGAACACTTTAGGTGAGATTAACTTGGTATAAAGTGGTCACCAATGGGTTGCTTTAAATTTAACTGACAAGAAAATAACAGTGGAGTTAGGAGATTACTGAGGCCCGTGTTGCTGGTCCCACTGAAATAGGCTGAAAATGAATTAATAACAATGGACTGCTGGCTCAAGAATTGCAGAAAATAATTGGAAGGAGCTCTTAAAAAATAACTTCAAAGTATTCTGGTCTTGCGCTCTCATTCTGTTTTCTGTTTTTCTTCAGCAAGACTGCCTACTGTTTCATTTTATTTATTTATTTATTTATTTTATTGGTCGTGGGACTTGAACTCTGGGCCTGGGCGCTGTCCCTCAGCTCTTCAGCTCAAGGCAAGCGCTCTACTGCTTGAGCCACAGCACCACTTCCGCTTTTCTAGTGATTTATTGGAGATAAGAGTCTCACAGACTTTCCTGCACAGGCTGGCTTTGAACCGTGATCCTCAGATCTCAGCCTCCTGGGTAGTTAGGATGACAGGCATGAGCCACCAGTGCCCAGCTTGCCTACTGTTTCAGTATGGCCGCGATCACGAGTTTGCACAGTGAATTTGGATGCTCGAGGCCTGTGGCATTACAACTATGGCCCTGATGTTTCAGAATGTGGGAATGGGGGCTGCTCGCCCATCCTGGGGGCTGGCCAGGGGCCAGTGGCCGACTGTCTACTGGAGACACTTGGTTCAACAACGTGAAATGGTGGGCGAGGCTCTTCTTCCTTGGCACCGAGCTCTCTGTGTCCTTTTAAAGAAAATATAGACTTGTAGCATCCTTTCTCCTGCAGTGAATTCACCATCATGCTGTCCTGATCCCGGCTGGACTGGAGCATGAGAACACATGCAGAGACTTGTGCATGTGCTCGCACAGGCGCACACGCCAGCCCTGGGGCCTAATTTAGGTTCTTACGCTCTGACTTTAGGCTCTTGCTCAAGGCTGGCGCTCCGTTACTTGAGCCATGCCTCTACTTCTGTCTTTTTGGTGGTTAGTTGGAGATGAGTCTCATATAGACTTTTCTGCCCAGGCTGGGTTTGAACCTCGATCCTCAGATCTCAGTCTCCTGAGGAGCTAGTACAACTGAGAGCCACCGGCTTGTGGCGACATTAGGGAATCTTGCAGGTGACGCTGAGCTAGACGGGGTCACGTGATCGATGGTGGTCACGCTGGGTTACATCACACTAGGAGCTGGCCTCGTGTCCCTGCTTCCAGCAACACCTTTTTTTTTTTTTTTTTTTTTTTTGCTCCTTCTGTTATTTTTCAGGTGGCATCTTGATTTCTGAGCACTGCCTGCCTGGTGACTCTCTCTCTTCAGATGGGTTTCACCATGGTTCCCTGAGAAAGCGAGTGCTCACCAGGCACACAAACAAAGCTGTGCTACCTAAGTATCACTGTTGAGCAATCAAAGGTCATTTAGTTGTGTCAATACAATCAGTCCTATCAAAACAGCAGCGGCTGCTAATGAACGTGTTTGCTTCTGCGCTCTCAGCCAGCAGTGCAGGAACGCCACCTTCTTCCTCATCGTCCATCAGTGAAGAACGGACTGCAGGTGCTCTGTCCGCGCCAGTGCAGCCCAGATTGTGCACACAGCCCAGGTGCTTTGATTGCTCCAGGCAGGCTGGCCCCAGTGGCCTGGTCTAGCTGCCAGGTGCTCCTCCATCAGCATGTCGACTCAAGGTGCGGAAGGAAGATGTTAACTCAAGTATCCAGCTCGTCTCTGCTCGTAGGAGCACTCAGGTTTTCATTTGTTTTTGTGCTGGTGTTAGGGCTTGTCCTCAGGGTCTTTCATTCTTGCTCTCTTGCCGACTTTTTGCTCAAGGCCATCACTCTACCAATTGAACCACAGCTCCACTTCTGGCTTTTTGCTTGTTAATTAGAGGTAAGAGTCTCTCGGACTTTCCTGCCCAGGCTGGCTTCACATCACAATCCTCAGATCTCTGGCTCAGGAGTAGCTAGGATTACAGGCGTGACCAGCAGCGCCTGGCAAGTTCTGTTTTTTTTTTTTTTATCGGTTGTGGGTCTTGAACTCTGGGCTTGGGCGATGTCCCTGCGCTCTTCAACTCAAGATGAGCGCTCTATCACTTTAGCCACAGCGCCACTTTGGGTTGTCAAGTGGTTTTATTGGAGATAAGAGTCTCACGGACTTTCCTGCCCGGGCTGGCTTTGAACCGTGATCCTCAGATCTCAGCCTCCTGAGTAGCTAGGATGACAGGCGTGAGCCACCGGTGCCTGGCAAGCTCCTGGTCTTGATGGGAGGGTAGTAGGCACGTGCATACTCTGCAAGGTGGTTAATGTTTTTTCAAATTGCCCTGCTAATGAGAATTAAAATAGGAAATGCCAGTAAGCTGAAGGAGATGTACTCTGGGGTGCCTCGCTGGAGAAGGGAAGGGTAGAATTGGTTCTCAAAGAACTGATAAATGTTTGTGAGGTAAGACACCAAAGAAGGGGTTAGCAGGTGGCATAGGTCCAGAATAGGAAAGGAAAAAGGACACAACTTGTTTGCAATGTGCTGGAAAAGTGAGGGCCCTAAGCTGGGTGTGAGCTGGGGGCACAGATCAGCATAGCGCTTCCTGTGGGCACTCCCCCCCCCCCAACTTAGCATTGCCTCAAGCTTAAGGTAAATGGGCACAAGTTGTTGCCTTCCTTTCCTTTATTTTGCTTGCTTCTCAAACCTGAAACTGAAAAGTTGCACCATCACCAGTCACTGAGAACTCCCTAGTCAGCTAGGGAGCCTCTCATCCTAGCTACTCACGAGGCTGAGATCTGAGGATCACAGTTCAAAACCAGCCCAGGCAAGAAAGTCTGTGAGACTCTTATCTCCAATAAACCACGATGGAAGTAGACCCGTGGCTCAAGTGGTAGAGAGCTAGCCTTGAGAAAAAGAAGCTCAGGGACAGCGCCCAGGCCCACGTCTGGCACCAAAACAAACAAACAAAAAATCCTTCCCAGTTGTCTTTATTGTGCTTCTGGTCGGGATACCCTGCCTGCCTTCCTCCTAGAGTTCTGTCTGCAGTTTCCTGAGCACCTGCCACCTTTGGGCTCACATGCCACTTCAGTGTATCCAGTCTCCGCTCTAAGAAAACCCTAGCCCTTTCCTACCACATGTTACAGAACAGATGTTACCTTCTCAGAGGCACTCAGAGCTGCCTGCCATCATGCCCTAATTCCCCTCCCCGCCTCCTGTTACTCCTCTGCCAGGAGCCTTTTCCTCTAGAGATTCAAATTCTAAGATACCCAAGAGTTGATTAGATTGCATTCCTGCCTGTAGAGGTGAGGGGTACAGAAGCTTCAGCACCAGTAAGCGACTCGACTCCAGCCAGCCCATACTATAAGCAGGCGAGATGCTGGCGGCTGTCCCTCTCTGCTGTGGGATCCAACAGTGAGTGCTCTACCACTTGAGCCACAGTGCCACTTCCGGTTTTCTGGTGGCTCATTGGAGATAAGAAGTTCAGGGACTTTCCTGTCCAGGCTGGCTTTGAACCAAGATCCTCAGATCTCAGTCTCCTGAGTAGCGAGGATGACAGGCATGAGCCACTGGTGCCTAGTAGAAATGGTATTTTTTGAGCTGGAAAACTGTGGGAGAAGAACAAGAGTGGGGGCCAGGATCAAGATTTCTGGTTTGGTGACTGTTAAGCATGGGTTGCTTTGAGACACTGAACTGCCAACTTGGAGAAGGTAGTTGTATGTCTGAGGAACTCGGAGGTGAGATCTGGGTTGTAGATAATGAGTCATAGATGTGTAGGAAGAAACCCAAGGTAGGAGATGAATAGAGAGGTAGCCAGCAAAAGACGCAGGGGGAAAAGATTTATTAGAGAACTAGGATGGAAAGCAGGTCAGTGTCCTATCAGAACAGAAAAGACGAGCTGATTTAAGAGAGGGGAGGGTTCAGTTCTGCTGAGATGCCAAGTAAGTGAATACCAAAGAAAGGCGGCGGGATCCCGCAGCACAGCGGCCTCAGCACCTTTGGCGGGAGTGTGGGGTGGGGTGGGGGTGCAGGCCAGCCTCGGGAAGAATACAGAACCCCGAAGCCCCAGACATTAGCCTGTGGTCTGTTCCTTTCTGATAGGGTTCAGTGCTTGATTTCTCTTACTTTTTTGTGGGGTTCTTTTATCTAATGTAGGTTGTATATTTGTACAACGTATAACTGATTGTAATCCTAGCCACTCAGGAGGCTGAGGCGAGAGTGTCACAAGTTTCAAGCCTGCCTGGACAATTTAGCAAGATCGCGTCTCCTCACATTTAGAAAGAACTGGAGTTGAAGCTCAGTTGCCCTGGGCTCATTCCCTAGTACTGCCCCAAATTCAGAAATTTTATGTAAAATGTTACTTTAAGGTAGGTGTTGGTGGCTCATCCCTATAATCCTGTCTGTTCAGGAGCCTGAGATTTTAGGATCATGGTTCAAAACTGGCCCAGGCAGATAAATCTGAGACTCTTATCTCCAGTTAATTTCCAAGCGGTGGAACTAGAGGCATGGCTCAAATGTAGTGTAAAAAAAAAAAAAAAAAGCCAAGTGAGCACAAGGTCTTGAGGTCAAGCCCTAGTACCGGTGCATGTGCATACACACACAATGTTGCTCTAAGTTCATTCTGTATACAGACAGTTTGCTTTTTTATTTTGGTCAGTCGTGGAGCTTAAACTCAGGGCCTGGGCTCTGTCTTGAACTCTTTCACTCAAGGCAAGCGCTCTACCACTTTGAGTCACAGCACCACTTCTGGTTTTCTGCTGGGTCACTGGAGAGGAGAGTCTCACAGACTTTCCTGCCTGGGCTGGCTTCGAACTGTGATCCTCAGATCTCAGCTTTCTGAGTAGCTAGGATGACAGAGCCACCGGCGCCCAGCTGGTTTTGCTTATTATTTAGAGATCGGCTCTCACTGTGTTGCCAGGTTTTTCAAGCTCCAGCTCGAGTGATTCTTCTGTCTCATCTTCCTATTATCTCATCTTCCTAAGTGCCAGTGGCCACAGATGCCCACCACCATGCCTGGGTACATGTGACTTTCCCTGTTGCACTGTTTTGTCTGAAATGCAGCCAAACCAGTTGCCTTTGTCACAGTTGGAGAGTCACAAAGTGTTTTATGGCCTAGTGAGCATGTGAGCTACTGTGAGTGGCTCTTTGTTAGGTGACTTAGGAAATAGCGTCCCTGTAGCCTTGTAAGGTTAGGCGTTTGTATCCCCATCTCGCTAATGGGGGAAAAGTCAGAGAAGTTAAGGAATGGACTCCAACTTAGAGAGGAAATGGGAGGTGGGCCATAATTCCAGTCCTATACATTCTACCCGAAGATGCTGCTGCTTCTCTTAACGTAAGTCTTAACTTTTGCAGACTTATAAACTAACTCAGAGCTGGGCGCCGGTGGCTCATGCCTGTCATCCTAGCTACTCAGGAGGCTGAGATCTGAGGATCGCAGTTCAAAGCCAGCCCAGGCAGGAAAGACCATGAGACTCCTATCTGCAATAAACCGCTAGAAAACTGGAAGTGGCGCTGTAGCTCAAGTGGTAGAGTGCTCGCCTTGAGCTGAAGAGCTGAGGGACAGCGCCCAGACCCAGAGTTCAAGCCCCATGAACAAAATAAATAAATAAATAAATAAACTAACTCAGAATGTGGAATGCAGGTTTGTGTGGTTTGTGTGTTTGTAGAGATGAGGTTTGAACTTGGCCTTGTGCCTGCTAGGTGCTCTACCAGTGGGCCATGTCTCCAGCCTTCTTTTTTGCTGGTTATTATTTAGGTATGGGGCTTGAACTCAGGTCCTGAGCTCTGTCCCTGAGCCCTTTTGCTCAAGGCCTAGTGCTCTACCACTTTAAGCCACAGCTCCATGTCTGGTTTCTGAATAATTAATTGGAAATAACAGTCTCACAGACACTTTTCTTCCCATGTTGGCTTTGAATTGCAGTCCTCAGATCTCAGCCTTCTGAGTAGCTAGGATTACAGGCATGAGCCACTGGTACCCTATGCTCACTGGTTATTTATTTTTTGGTTGGTTGTGGGGCTTGAACTCTGGGCGCTGTCCCTCAGCTCTTCAGCTCAAGGCAAGCACTCTACCACTTGAGCCACAGCACCACTACCGGTTTTCTGATGGTTTATTGGAGATGAGTCTTATGGACTTTCCTGCTCAGGCTGGCTTTGAACTATGATCCTCAGATCTCAGCCTCCTGAGTAGCTAGGATTACAGGCATAAACCACTGGCCCCCGGCTTCACTGGTTATTTTTAGGACAGAGTCTCACTTCCTGTCTAAGGGCAACCCTGGACTTTTTTTGTTTTGTTTTTGTTGGCTCTGGGGCTTGAACTCTGGACCTGGGTGCTGTCCCTCAGCTCTTCAGCTCAAGGTGAGTGCTCTACCACTTCAGCCACAGTGCCACTTCTGGTTTTCTGGTGGTTTATTGGAGATAGGAGTTTCAAGGACTTTCATGCCTGGGCTGGCTTTGAACCGCGATCCTCAGATCTCAGCCTCCTGAGTAGCTAGGATTACAGGTATTAGCCACCAGTGCCCGGCACCCCTGGACTTTAATCTGCCTATTTTAGTCTTTCCTCTGTTAGAGTTGAAAGTGTACACCACATGGACTACTTCCCTCTGTTGAGATGGGATCTCACAGACCTTTCTGCAGAAGCTGGCCTGGAATTCCACTCTCCTAATCTCAGACTCCCACTTAGCCTAGGATGGCAGGTTGGTGCTGCCATGCTTAGCCATAGGGGGTCTTGCAAACTTTTCTGCCTGGCTGACCTTGAACCACATATCCTCATATTCTTAGCCTCCAAGTAGGTAACGTGACATGTATGAACTACCAGATTGAAGTTTTGTTTAGGGATGTCTCTCACACCTTTTTTTTTTTTTTTTTGGGTCCGTGGGGCCTGAACTCTGGGCCTGGGCGCTGTCCCTCAGCTCTTCAGCTCAAAGCTAGCACTCTACCGCTTGAGCCACAGCACCACTTCCGGCTTTTTTTCTTTTTTGCTTCTGTGGTGCTGAGGAATTGAACCCAGGGCCTCAGGCATGCAAGGCAAGCGCTCTACCACTGAGCCACCTTCCCAGCCCCATCTCACACCTTTTATGAGCAGTCTATTATTCCAAGTTAAGTCTATATTACTTATTATCGTTTGTTTTTTGGGGGTGTGTATCTTGAAGAAAAAGATTGTGAGCTACTGATAGCCATTTGACTTGCAGATTTTTAGGGCTTCTCTAACCTTGTGCCCAGAAAGCATTAATTTCTAATGCTTGATTGATCACTTATCAACCCTGAATCTGTTAGAGAGGAGAAGTCAGCTTCTATCTGGAGAAGAAAGTCATCATAGATAGAAGGTCTGCAAAGAGCAGCTAGAAGCTGCCTTGAGAACTTCTGGCTCTTTGAGCCACTCTCCACAGCTGTCAAGTAGGAAAGAGGCCCATTGAAATTCCCAGTGTCTTTGTTGTATTGTTTTCCAGCAGAACATCTCACTGCATATCACTAAATAACAGAGGCTGGCCTCCAATTCTCCATCCTCCTGCCTTTGCTTGCTGAGCACTGCGATTACAGCCTGGCCTTACCTCCGAACCATTTTTGTTCGTTTGTTTTTGTGGTACTGGGGATTGAACTCACGGCCTTGGGCTTGCTAAACAGGTGCTCTACCATTTGAGCCATGCCTCTAGCTCCTTTTGGTGTTGGGTTTTGTTTTGAGTGAGGGCCTTACTTTGTCTGGAGTGTGATCCTCCTGCTTGTGTTTCTCTGTGTTGTGTATGACACATGCTTGACACTGAGCCAAACAAAACATCGTGCTTCCCCTGTAACTACAACAGTAGTGTGCGTGTCCAGTCCTTGGTTGTGACACAGTTTTATCAAGTTTTTGTGTGTGTGCATTTTTTTGTTTGTTTTTTTTCTTTTGCCAGTCCTGGGGCTTGAACTCAGGGTCTCAGTACTGTCCCTGAGCCTCTGTGCTCAAGGCTAACTGCTCTACCCTTGAGACAGTGCCACTTCTGGATTTTTTTGAGTAGTTTATTGAAGAGTCTCATGGGGACTTTTCTGCTCAGGCTGGCTTTGAACCCTGATCTTCAGTTTTTTTTTTTTTTTTTTTTTTTGTCGGTCAGGGCCTGGGCGCTGTCCCTGTGCTCTTCAGCTCAAGGTGAGCGCTCTACCGCTTGAGCCACAGCACCACTTCCGGTTTTCTGGTGGTTTGTTGGAGATAAGAGTCTCACGGATGTTCCTGCCCCGGCTGGCTTTGAATCACGATCCTCAGATCTCAGCCTCCTGAGTAGCTAGGATTACAGGCGTGAGCCACGGGGGCCTGGCTAATGGTAGGTTTGTGTGTGTGTGTGTCCCTGTGTTTAATTGGAGATGAGTCTCTTTTTTTTTTTTTTTCTTTTTGCTTATGTGGTGCTGGGAAATCGAACCCAGGGCCTCATGCATGCAAGGCAAGCGCGCTCTACCACTGAGCCACCTTCCCAGCCCCTAATGGTAGGTTTTATATGTAGCATTTCATTGACTAGAAAGGCCATTTTAATTTAGCTAGTGCTTTTTTTTCAGTAACTATCTTCACAGTCAAGGCTCTATGAGCCTCTCTTTTCTGAATGTTCTGTATACATGCTGTCAGCTGAATGTATAACACCAGGGAGACATACTAATCTTTTTGCTGATGGTGTTCAGGATCTTGATGCCCTTGAGATCAAGCATAGACCAGTGACTTGGTAGCAAAAAGTAAATCAAGACGGAGCATGGTGGCTCAGGCCTGTAATCCTAGCTTCCTTAGGAGGCAGAGATTGGGGGAAATCATGATTTGAGGCTAGCCAGGACAAAAAGTTATTGAGACACTCCCTCACATCTCAACCAAGAAAGTTGGACATGGTGATATCCTCCTGTCATCTTAACTAGCAGAAGATGCTGAGTGAAAATGTGAGACTCTATTAAACAACAACAACAAACAAACAAATAACTTCTAGGCGCTGGTGGCTCACTCCTGTCATCCTAGTTACCCAGGAGCCTGAGCTCTGAGGGTTGCAGTTTAAAGCCAGCCTGGGCAGGAAAGTTCATGAGACTTATCTCCAGTTAACCACCAGAAACCCAGAAGTGGGACTGTGGCTCAAAATGGTAGAATGCTAGCTTTGAGGAAAAAAGAACTCTTGAGTTCAAGCCCACAACTGGCAAAAACAAACCAAACCAAACCAAAACAAAAAACCCCAGGAAACTAAAGCAAAAAGGAATGAAAATGTTACTCAAGAGGTAGAACACCTGCCTAGCCACACGAGGTCCTGAGTTTAAACCCTAGTACTGTACACAGACACACAAGTAAAATGAAGCCATGTGTGTTGACCAGTGCCTGGGATGGCAGCTCTCAGGTTAGCTCAAGGCTAACCTGGGCTATGTTGCAAGCCCCTGCCTCCGAAAAGGCCAAATCATCACCTAGATAGAATCGATCTTCTGAAGAAGCCCTTGAAGTTACCTGAGAAGCCCACAAGGAAAATCTTGTGTCACGGGGCTTTGTTGCTACCATTCTCAAAGCTTAGTGAAGGGTAGAGGGAATATTGTTAAAGAAAAGTTTTCCTGAGTTTTTTTTTTTTTTTTTTTTTTTTCTCCCCAGATAAAGAAGGCTTGTTTAATTCAGGAAGAGTTATTTCAGAGGAAATTAAATCTTTGTAAGTCCTCTGTCACACTTCCACACTTACCAGTTCTCTGGCAAATGATGGCTGTCGAATGTTTCTAGAAGGCACACAATTCTCGGTTGGGTGCATGTTTGTCTTAAAAAAAATTTTGCTTTTGAATTGGATAGGCAAGAGCCTTGAGATTTGGTTTCTCCTTTATATTTGTCTCCGGGTGATAATCACCAGCTCTCACACTTTGGATGATAATGAGGTAGGAGACTCTTTAAAACCATTCCACTTGGTGAGATTGTTTTCTTGGGTGTGATGATAATGCCAAAGAACTCTGAAAACATAACCAGAGCTATAAGTGGAAGCTAGCCGCTTACTTAGAGCTCAGTAATTGTAGCATTTCAGTTTGGTTTTGCATAGGGGTGTCTGATCACGTTGCGTGTTTGGGATCCATGAAAGAATTTTCTTTTCAAGTCTTGGTGCATCATTTTTTTCTGACTTGATCAAAGGTTGCAAAATGAGTATTATATATGAAGCTGGGTACTCATAACTGTCTTGTATCCTTCATCTTTTGGCAATTTGGTTCAAATATATCTACGCCTCTTAAATATTGAAAGCATAATATCCTTTAGCCTAAACTGCAGAGTTAAAATGAATTTTATGTGAAATATTTAGTTGTAGACCACATCTTCAGCTTTTTATATGCCACAGTGGTCTTGTTTTTTTTTTTTTTTCTTTATTTTTTTATTTTTTCCCCCTTTCCATTGTCTGATAGTGAGGTCATTTTCAGTCCTCTGAGAAATTCTATTCCCAGCCAGATGCGGCCCATATATTAAAAGTAGCACCTGTGGCTAATATTCCAGCAGCTTACCATAAATTTACATGGTAACTAGGATTAGATCTGTCAGGACTGTTAAAAAACATCTAGATTTAATTTGATTTCCAGTATTGTAGAAGCTATCCAACATTTTGCTTCATAACTATATTTTAAAAGTTAAAAATCACTCCATTGTTAAGTTTTATAGCACTCGTAGTGCCCATTAAGTTGATTTGTTCAATGGAGGTCACGGTAAAGCAACGTGGCTACATTAAGATCGGAAACCAACCCATTTGTGACAAATTTAGTCCTTTCGTGTGAATCTTCTCAACGTCTCCGCACTGATTGGATTCAGGTGTAGCTTATGTCAGTAGCATTTAACCTCAAAAGAGAGTCAGCAGTGTGATTGGGTTGTTGTAAATTAGGAAGCAGTTTTTGCTGTTTCTCCTTAGACTGTAACACTGTAACATTACTTTGTGGAATGTTGCCTCTGCCTGAATACACGCAGCCTGGTTTTAAAGGCAGTGTGGTTTTAAAGACGGCTCAGAAATTGGGGCGCATGCCCTCATCCCTTTCCCCGACTGCTCTGCTCCCCATTATCCTCTGAGTCTTCTCCCACATGTTATGAGTTGCACACCTGCAGTTATAAAATTATTTTGGGGTGTCATTATATCACGTTGTTCACCAGCTTCCCAGCATTTACGAATACAATAATGATTCACCATAAATCAAAATAATTTATGCATTACAGAGGATCTGCTGCTACAAATAAGAATTGAATGATGGATTTCTTCAGAGTCCGCCTTATTTTACAGAGTTCCCTGAAAGGAAGATAGTAACGTTTCTCTGTATTTCACATACACACACACACACACAGAGTTCAGAACAGAATTAAATATTACAAATTCAACTTTTAGGACATTTTGTCATTGAAAACATGTAGGAGCAAATAAACCAGCTAAGAAATAAAGCAAAGTCTTGTCTTCCTTAGAGCTACAATCTCCTTGGCAAGCGTCTTGGTCCTAGGCGACAGTGGTGGTGTTTGGTGCTGGCACCGAGGTCAGGGAATGTCTGTGCCATGCGTGTGAGTGTGTGTGTGTGTGTGTGTGTGTGTGTGTGTGTGTGTGTGTGCCTGTGCCTGCTTCCAGTTGCACTTGGTATGCAAGTCTTTCCTGTTCTGTGGATCATCTCAAGCCTTCAGCAGGAAAGTTTTCTGTGTCTGGTAATTCATTGTTACAGGTAGATTTCCAGTACTGTAGAAGCTATCCGACATGAATTATTTAGCAGAAAGACCACAAATGACCAATTTGGAACCTTAAGAAGGTTTTTTGGGGGGTAATTATGACATCTCTTCTTTGCACACGTAGGTAGCTTAAGTCTGTAGCTTAAGTCTGCTACTTGTGACTCTAGACGGCCATGGTGGTTCTACTTGAACACTGAAGGGGAAGAGGGACAACAGCATGAAGTAGTTCCACGGAGCCCTCCCTCGTTGCTGTCCCCTCAGCTTGTCTGGCTGGCCTTTTTGCCCTAACTAAGCTCCTTGAAGGGCAACTGCTCTGGCTCAGGGCCGCCAGCCCCGGGGCAGAAGAGCAGGACTGGTAACCCAGAGTGTCACAGACTCTCAGGAGCAGACCGCTGGGAAGATTCTGGAGTTTCTACATCCATTCAAGTGTTCAGATCTTGTGTAGAAAGCAGAAACATGAGCTGAGTGATAGCTTGTCTTGCTGAACACAGTTCTCCGTCTCGTCGGTTGTCTGTTGCGTTTGGGGGCAGATGTGTGGCTTTGCTTGCTAGGGTGTCCGTGGATGGTCTGAGAGGGATGAGGACCATGGCATTGCTGGAGGTTAGTCTCCCTGCCATGCTGGCCTCTGGAGTCTGTGATTGTGCAGTAAAGAGCCTAGGAACTACATTTGTACTGTGGCCCGAGACACGGCCTTAAAAGGCTGGTTTTGAGAACAGAAATTATATTAGAAGATTTGCTTATTTTTAGAGAGAAGCATTATTCTCCCACAATTTAGAAGTGAGTTAAATCCCACCATAATCATTAAAGCACCCACGATAGCTTTTATCACTCATGAATGTCATGTTACTTTAAGTGGTTCAGATACCAGAGAAATGGCTATAATTTAAAGTCAGTTTTACTGCACTAAATAGGTATAAAATGCTTTTGCATGCGTTGACTTATAAGGCAATATATAGTTTGATTCTTTCATGAAAAACATTCCATGTTAAAAATGAAGACTGTGGGATTAACTAAATTTGTATTTAGAATTTTAAGCCATGCAAAATTCTGTTATACAATCTTTTTTTTTTTTCCCCTTCAGATTATTGTATGTGAGCAAAGCATATATTTCTTCTAATGAAATCCTTATTTGGCAAAATGTGGCAACATAACGGCTATTGGATAAACAAGCCGATGAAATTTTTCGTGAAATGTCTTTCGCTCATTCTAGCCACAGCATCGATTTCTTAAATACACACATTGCTTCCTTCATTCAGTTATTACAAATGAGTTTCATCTGAGAAATCAGTTCTTCTGTTACGTCGAGACCCCCATCATAAATCCAGTATCGCACTATTCCAGGCCTGTAATTAAAAATGGGTTCTGCTGGCAAGAGGTAAAGAAGGAAGTTACAATCCATTGCCTATTTACCAATTAGCCATTACCTGCCCAAAGCACATCAGACCCACGCAGCGGACATCCGCTAATCCAGTGCTTAGCCGTTCTGGGCTCTAAGGCACGCTGTTTGACACGTTAACGGTTTTGAAGTTCCAGGCCAGACCTGACCTTTCGCATGTGCTCGGCTTGCAGTAGGACTCTCCACTCACTGCCTCCTGTCAGAGTGGATTACGGTGACAGAGCGCAGGGCTCGCTTGGGCTGCAATTAAGTTTTTGATCAGAATTATTTGGTTCACAAACAATCACATTTGTTAAAATGTTACATCTGCCTTGAGAACCACCGTCAGCCCTCCGATGATCAGTGCGAGCAGAGTGTAATTCTCCACTTGGTTTTTATAAAAACTGCAAGCCATCTTATGTATGTTACTTAGCTTTCCCCTCACCCCCTTCTGCTGCTGCTGCTGCTGCTGGTTTCTGCCTCTCATTTGGTTTGGAAGAGAACTCACAATGCCCTGAAATGAGCATGAAGCTGCTCGAAGACTTGGGGAGAATTTGAATGGAATCCTTTTGGGTACAGAGCAGAATTAGCCAGTTAAAAGAGCCAAGACTCAAAACACTAGTTCCAAGGCTTACTGGTTGTGAGCTTTGTGAGCGTCGGGGTTTGGGGCTTTGGACCTTGGCCTCCACGCCCAGGACGCCGCTGCCACGGGTCCTCACTCTTAACTCTGGGCTTCGGTGCAGGAAGTGACGCGCCAGCGTTGGCCCCTTAGACTCCTCTCAAAAGGTCAGCAAAACTGTGCTGATGGGGCTTTTTTTTAAGTACCTGACTACTCCCCAACTGTGAAATGACATGGTGATACCATTGGGAGTTTGGGAGTTGATTTTCACCGGCTCACCTCCCTTGTGACCCAGCCCATTTTGGAGAAGTCTTTTTTTTGTTCGGTGGCTGTGTCTGTTAGATGGGGGTCCTTTAAGGCCCCAAGTTATAAAGTTTAGGTTGAACTACCTTAGCTTGGAAACAAACCTTTAACACAGTTTTGTGTGAGAGCAGAGGCTGGGGAGCTGGTAAGGAGCAGCTGGGTATAGTAGGACACCAGTGGAATTGGGAGACAGCACAGATACTTGCACAAGGCCTGAAAGGTCTAGAATTTTCATTGCTTTTAGTATGCATACATACATATGTGTTTTTTGAATGCCATTAGAAGAATTTACCACCAGGTTTAAAATATTGCAGTAAAACCTAAGCTATTTCCCATTTGTTTTGACATAACCAAACTCATTCATTACTAACTCATAAAATTACAAAAGAAAGGCATTGTACCAAGAACTCTTAATTTAGCTATAATTTTTTAAGCTTTTTAATAAAGGAGAGCCCTGTTGCTCATCTGGAATCCACAGGTTCTAATTGGATCTTGTAAGAACCGGCTACTTTATGATGACGTTTATGTTCCCCATAGTCCTTGGTGAGCAGATTTTTTTTCTTTAATCTGCTATTATAATTGGGATTTTATCCTCTTTACAAAAATAGTCATGCCAGGTGCTGGTGGCTCACACCTGTCATCCTAGCTACTCAGGAAGCTGAGATCTGAGGATTGCGGTTCAAAGCAAGGCTGGGCAGGAAAGTCCATGAGACTCTTATCTCCAATGAACCACCAGAAAACAGGAAGTGGGTGTGGCTCAAAGTGATAGAGTGCTCCCCTTGAGTTGAAGAGCTGAGGGACAGTGCCAAGGCCCAGAATTTAAGACCTACCACCACCACCAAAAGTCATATTTGAGGGCTTGAGACTTAAAACTCAGTGGTAACTGGGTTCAATCCCCAATCCTGAAACAAAGCATGTTTGGGATATATCTGACTATAAAAAACAACTGAGTAACACATTAAATTTCTTCTTTTTTGGACGATCGTGGGCCTTGAACTCGGCCTGGGCGCTGTCCCTCAGCTCTTCAGCTCAAGGCTAGCGCTCTACCACTTGAGCCACAGCACCACTTCCGGTTTTCTAGTGTTTTATTGGAGATAACAGTCTTACCGAGTTTCCTGCCTGGGCTGGCTTTGAACCTCGATCCTCAGATCTCAGCCTCCTGAGTAGCTGGGATGACAGATGTCAGCCACCGGCTCCCCACGTTTTTTTTTTTTTTTTTCCGCCATACTTGGACTTGAAGTCAGGGCCTTGCTTTTGCTAGGCCCGTGCTCTTATCGCTTGAGCCACACCACCAGGCCTTGTTTGTTTTAGGTGTTTTTCAGATAGGGTCTTCCTGATTTTTTTCCCTGGGCTGGCTTTTGACCACAATCCTATCCTTATCTCCTGTACAACTGGGATTAAGGGCGCACGCCACTGTTCCTGGCTTGGTATTAAATGTTGATAGAAATTTCCAGCCTTCAATCTTAGGTATGCAAGAGGCGTATTTAGGTTTTCTTTTGTTCAACCTGTCATTCATCGTTCAGCACTCTCAGGTCAAAGTCACAGCTCTGTTAAAAGCTTAAATTAATATAGCCATTTTGATAATTTCAGACTTTGTTGCTTGGTGAACTTTGAGACTTTGGGACTCTTAGAGGCTTGTGTTTGTACCCTCTCGTGCCCACATTGATGTATCTGCCGGGGTCATGGGAAGAGCCTTCGTCTACTTTGGGGGTCCTTCTAAACAGAAGGGAGCTTTTTGACTCTGCAAAAACCCAGAGGCCACCAGGCCCCGTGTGTGCAACCTCAGTCCCGTGCCGACCCGGTCTCCACCGCAGGTAAAAAAGGCACAGGCGGCAGCTTCGCAGGAAATGCACAAGAAAGTTCGAAAAAACACTCCTTCTCAAGTCCACAACAGATGTCTTGTCTGCAGCTCTGTGTCACGGTGTTTGAGAGCAAGAGATAAGTTGGATACTTAACTGCTTTAAAGTTTTACCAGAGCCTGTAAAAACACTTCCAAGGTGCCCCAGTAGACCTTCATGCCTGACACAATTCTAGATTCTCCCCAGCAACCCTGGAAAATAAACACCCACCTCCTAAACAATATGATTACTAGCCTAGGGAGGCCCTGACTGAACTGCAAGAAGAGGATGGGTTATTTTTTTGCCCAAGGCTAGTGCTCTACTATTTGAGCCACAGATCCACTGCCAGCTTCTTTTGTAGTTTAGTGGAGATGAGTCTTTTCTGCCTGGGCTGGCTTTGAACTATGATCCTCAGATTTCAGCATCCTGAGTAGCTGGGATGACAGGCGTGAGCCACTGGCACCTAGCTCTTTTTGTTGTTGTTGTTGTTGCCAGTCCTGGGGCTTGAACTCTGGGCCTGGGCGCTGTCCCTCAGCTCTTCAGCTCAAGGCTAGCGCTCTACCACTTGAGCCACAGCGCCACTTCCGGTTTTCTGGTGGTTCATTGGAGATAAGAGTCTCACGGACTTCACTGCCCAGGCTGGCTGTGAACTGTGATCCTTATATCTCAGCCTCCTGAGTAACTAGGATGACAGGCATGCGCCACCTGCGACCGGCCTTTGTGTCTTCTTAATTCCCTTTAAATCTCCAGGAAACAACATTCTTGTCCTCCTGGCTATGCAGAGGAGGAGCCCACCTGCCACTGGTCTGCCCTTTTCTTCCTGTGGTGGAGGTGCTGAGGCCGGGAGAAGTCGCGTCCAAGGAAGGATTGTGCGTAGCCCTGTTCTGGTGCTGTCTGCCCCTGACTCCCAAGGCCTGGTTGGTGTTCTGTGCTGGGCGTGTCCTTCAGCTGCCTACTTCCACATGCACAGCTCAGCGTGCTTCTTGTTTTATTAGAACCCCGATTTGCCACTGATCATAGCTGGCAAGGTTTCAAAGAAAACCTCTCATTCCTACCAGGTAGGAATGGATGGCTGCAAGGGTCACGGAGGCTGGGGCTTCTTTGGGATGCTCTCTGGGTATCAAGAGTTTTGAAAGCTGAAGACATGGGTCATTTCAGGGCAGTGCTGTGTTCTCTGGTTTGCATCCTGACTGGGCCCTCAAACGTACCCCCCCCCCCCCCCTCCCAGCCAAGCCATCTTGTAGACACGAGGATCAGGTGGCGCATCCAGTCACACTGTGGCTGCGAGTTCTTGGTGCACGAAGAACTCAGTCTCCTGAGAAGTAAGTCTCCTCCCCACAGGACACTCAGCCTCCCCTGGGAGGATGAGGTGGCGGTGTCTCTGCCAGTTCAAGGGTGGATAGGCTGTCCCCTGAGGTTTCATGTCATTGACATGAACCCGATGTAGCTGATTGTTTTAATAGGTGCATTGCTACGTTGTCTAAGGTTTTTAGTAGGCCTTGAAAGAAGGGATTTAAAAATTGAGGGTTTAACTAGCTGGGCACCGGTGGCTCATGCCTGTAATCTTAGCTACTCAGGAGGCTGAGATCTGAGGATCACAGTTCAAAGCCAGCCCGGGCAGGAAAGTCTGTGAACCTCTTATCTCCAATAAACCACCAGAAAACTGGAAGTGGTGCTGTAGGCTCAAGTGGTAGCGTGCTAGCCTTTAGCTGAAGAGCTGAGGGACAATGCCCAGGCCCAGAGTTCAGGCCCTATGACCGACAAAAATATAAAAATAAAAATTAAAAATTGAGGGTTTAGTCCCCCAATTGTGCAATTATGCTTCTAATTTTGTCCCTGAAACTCTGCAAGTCTATGTTGGTGTAGTGTTCAGTCTGTATGTTCCAAAAGCCTGGCCTAAGGGTGTATTTGTATGGCCTGTCTCTCTTGCCCTGAACGGTTTCTGTAACAGCTGCCTGCCACGACTGTGTAGCTCTTCAGAGTATAAAGGAATCTGTAGTGCTTGTGGAACGCGAGTAGGATGTTCTGTTACGAGGTGGTTCCATTCAGATACACAGTTAAATGCATGTTATAACAATTGTGTGTGTTCGCGCAGGGGGTTAACACTAGAAGAAACCAAGATATATAATACCCTTTTCCTTCTTTTTCCTAAGCCTTCTATGATGCCTTGCTTTTCTTTTGTAAGTAAACTTTAAAAAAAATTACTGGAATCTTGTTATTGTTATAATTTGAGAAAGAAGGAAAGTAGGAAAAACATCAGCGGACTCTAGGGAGTTACACACATGCAGGCTTTGGAAGTAGACATGAGGGACTGGGAAGGTGGCTTAGTGGTAGAGTGCTTACCTAGCATGCATGAAGCCTGGGTTTGATTCTTTAGTACCACATAAACAGAAAAAGCTGGATGTGGCGCTGTGGCTTAAGTTGTAGAGTACTAGCCTTGAGCAAAAGAAGCTCAGGGACAGTGCTCAGGCCCTGAGTTCAAGCCCCAGGACTGGCAAAAGAAAGAAAGAAGGAAAGAAAGAAGAAAAAGAAAAATGAAGCCAGGTGCTGGTGGCTCACACCTGTAATCCTAGGTGTTCAGGAGGCTGAGATCTGAGGATTGTGGTTCAAAGCCAGCCTGGGCAGGAAAGGCCATGAGACTCTGATCTCCAGTGAACCACCAGAAAACCAGAAGTGATGCTGTGGCTCAAGCGGTAGAGCGCTCTCCTTGAGCTGAAGAGCTGAGGGACAGTGCCCAGGCCCCAAGTTCAAGCCCCACGACCGACCAAAAAGAATAAGAAAGAAAAATGGAAGTGGACATGAATGCACCTTGAACTTGAATCCCAGGTGTGTGAGGCTAGGCAATTAGTTTCATCTCTGGGAGACCGGTAAACCTATTCCACAGAGCTGCACAGAGGATCTATTCTGGTCTGGTGTCCTCCCTGTGTCGGGTATTAAACCCAGTGTATGGCCAATGCTAGGCAAGTGCTTACCCTGCAGTAATTTTAAGACCAGTCACTTCTTTGCCTTCAGAACTGAAGGTGGAGGCTCGGTGGTCAGAGTGTGGTCCTGAGATACGCAGGCAGTTATGTGCAGAGAAACCTCTTGGTTAGAAGAGAAGATACGGGCGCTCCCCTGTAGAAGATGGTGTGATTGTATATATCAGAGCACGGCACTGCCTTGCTTTGGTGCCTTTTTCAGTGGACACTACTTACTGAGTGGGGGCACAGCACTGTGTGGTGGGTACAGCTTGTCTGTCTCCTCTTACCCAGAGGCCCAGAGGAGAGACCGTTCAGCCCAGTCACTGGGGCGCTGGCCCCAGGTCTGGGTGTCAGCTCGGGGTTTGGATTTCCATTGGTTCACACTATGCAGTTATAGGAGACGTGGTTTTCAAGTGCTTTGTTCTTTTGCAAATCCAGTATTGGGATGAGCTGTTGTTTCCCCATTCCCCTTTCAGTTCTGAAACAGGTATCCCAGCATCTCCCTGGGCCCAGCGTGACTCTGTAAGGCACAAATCTAGAAATGGAATCCCTGGGTGAAGGCTCTGGTATACAGATGGATAAAAGTGGAGGTGTAGGGTCCGTAGGTGGTGGAGCTTAGTGTCATCCGATGGGTTGTGTGTCACCCGAGAACCTCTACTGTCAGAGGCCAGATTACCCCCTGGAAACCCAAGTCCTTCTCCTTTCAGAGTAGTAAGAGCTGGTTTCTGATTGGCTCTGGACACCCGGGCAGGTGCATGTGATGCGGTGGAAACAATTAGCAAGTTGCGCCTTGGTGGAGTAAGTTAGAAGTGCCTTAGGGCAAGAAGTCACAGTTAACAGCATTTGCTCGGAATGCTACCTGTACTGTAGAGTTCCACAGATGCAGAGATGTCAGGTCTAAACCCAGGTTGCTGAACTTCTATTGCCTGAAAAAGGAGACTCCAAAATTATTTTCGCCTTCCTCCAATCCCCCCACTTTTTTTGGTGCCAGTCCTGAGGCTTGGACTCTGGGCCTAGGCACTGCCAGCACCCCACCACTCGAGCCCTAGCTCTATTTCCAGTTCTTTGGTGTTTCATTGGAGATAAGAGTCTCACAGACTTTCCTGCCCAGGTCGGCTTCGAACTGTGATCCTCAGATCTCAGCCTCCTGAGTAGCTAGGAGTACAGACGTGAGCCACCGGCCCCTGGCCATATTTTCCCCCTAACTTCCCAGATCAGAAAGCTCAGTGTCACTATGGCACCCGCCCTTGTCCAGCTACCTGGGAGAGGTCAGGCCTAGGTTTTGAACTCGGGGATCCATAGAAGTTGAGTCGGTCAGGTGAGCGTGGGGGACCCTGGTGGAGCAGGACGGGGAGCAGATGCAGGGCTCGCCTGCTGGGGTTTAGTCATCTTATTGGCTCAGTAGAGGGAGCCCTACTTCACATTGGCCTTTCTGGGCAAAGATAATTACATATATTTGCCTGGGTAAGCAAATTGATAAGCTTGTAATAAAGTGTATCAGACCATTTCTTTGGCAGGACTTTACCAGAACAGCTCGTGAAGCAGAGCTGTTACCAACGAAGCGTGAAAAGCTTTGAAAATTCTCAGTAACAGCAGAAAGCAATATCTGAAACCGCCCTTAAACAATTGTTTTGTTTTCCTCTCTCCCGACCAAGTTTATAAAAATTTGGTCAGACAGGCGTTTTGTTTTGATTTAAAATATTTTTCAGTGACTCGTTATCTGCCGAATGCCCATATGTTCCTGCACTTCCCCCCCTCCCCTTTGGAGATTGAAACTCTAGACCCTGTCCTCAGGTTCCAGGCAAGCCCTCCCGAGCCTCTATGGTTCTGCTTACTCGGAGGAGGCTGAAGGCTGAAGGATTCAGGCTTGGGAGAAAGCTCCCTTGCGGAATCGGCCCGCCTGGTCCTGTTTCAGAATTGAACCCGGCCCGGGATGGGCTGCGTTGTCTTTTTTCCACTCGGATTCCTCACCCCACACAAACGACAAAGGTTAATTTGGGGTGTCTGAGTCTTTTAGTTAATCAAATCATAAGTCCCTTGGATCCATGACACAAGGTACGATGGAAGCATTTATATATATATAAAAGTTGGCTCATTGGAGGAAGCCTCATAATTTGTTTCCAAGAATTACCTTTTCAGTGACATTCAAAAACAACCAAAAGATGGTGGTTTAGAGCACCACACCTGGTCCGGATTGCCCTGGCTGCGTGTACATTTGCTTCGCTGTAAAGGGTTTGGAGGGTGGAATTCTCGGGTTGTTTTCTGTCTGGTAAGCCCTTGACATTGTGCGGGTGCCCGGGTACTCTCAAACCCCCTGACGTGGGAGAGGCCAGCTCAGCCTCCCACCGAAATGCGGGTTGGCTGTCTTTCCCCTGCGTGCTCCTAGGATGAGGAAACTATATGACAATAAACAGAAATGCCCTTGCTGAAGAGAGGAGGGAAGCTGGTGTTTATCTGGTCAGGTGGTTTAGATTAGCCGTGATGCGGCTCTGTATTATGTTACTTTAAATCATTGTGTCCCAACAGGACATAAATTATGAAGATTGTTACAGTATGTTTCATCCTATGTAAGATCAACAAATTGGAATAATTTTTTATAGGAAAATCACAGTGCTTTTTGGCAAGGCTATTGAAGCCTTTGATTTGACTCGAGTTTACTTCTCGAATATTGCCTAATAGACAAAGTACGATTTGCATAAGGTATGAAATAGTAAGCTTTTCTAAAAACAAACGTGAAGGATTGTGCCTCCCCCCCTCCATCGCTTTATAGCTGCATCAGTAGTGGTAAGCGCTCCTCTCTCCTCTCAGAGCCAACCCCACGACCATCCGAAGAAACTTCTGGCAGCCTGTCACACCTGCCCAAGAGAAGGGACTGTTCTCAGGAGGACAGGACAGACAGTCTTGCTTATATACACCTTTGTTTTCCTTTCAAGATACGATGAATTATGAAACAAATGGGACCCTTTTCAGGGTTCTAGGATGGCCTGTTTTGTGTGCTCAGTGCTCTGCATTTGTGAGACTTCTGTCACCACCCCCCCCCCCCCCCCCCCCCCCCCCCCCCCGGTGAAGCTGTGTGCTGGCTTTGGGTTGACAGAGCCTGGTGGAGGTTTGGGAATGGTGCTGTGCCGCAGAGCAAAACATAGTGAGAGTTAGAACTTTTCGGACTATGATGACAATACTTCCCCAGACCCGTGAGTCTTCTGATACCCAGAAGAGGGCTAGCTTGCTTCATTCTCTATGTGGCTGTAAGCCCCGAGATCTTTCTTTAATTGTTTGGTAATACTGTTTCAAGCCCCAAACCCAGTGCCTGCTCTCAATCTAGAGAGGTAAGAATTTAACTCTCCTAAAGCCTCTTCATCACAGGTTGTGAGAACTTTTGGACGTATTTGTGGTTTGCGTCAGCTCAGTGTCTGAAGACAGGTTTCAGGGACGTTTCCAAGTTCACAACCCCATGTGTGCACTTTGATACAAATAAACCCAGACAGCTTAGGAGACGGAGGTCTTTTCGGGGCTGCTGCTTGCTTGGCTTGGCGTTCAGCTCATGACTCTGGTAGGCTGGTTTCCTCCACAGTGAACGACTCCGCCGAGTGAGCAAGACTTCTACTCAGCCACAATCAGTGTTTGGGCGATGCGTGTTACTTGCAGAAAACACTGGCACTCCTTGAAGAAACTCTAAACCTTTAAAACTCTTCAAAGGGGACTTGATTGCCAGTTTAAAAGTAACTAAGAGAAAGGCTAGGTGTGGATGGGTGGGTGTTTTACAGTCTTCTTTCTGTCATCAGATATTCTGTGATGAGAAGTGGGCTGATGTTATTTTATGTGGTTGATAGATGTTGGATACACTGCCTGTAGAAAGTATAGGGACTGTACTATTACTGCTTTTTTGTTTTTTGGTGCTTTAAATTATTTTTGAGGCTCCCCCCCCTACCCCCACATCCATGATGAGGTATGGGCCTTGTCTGCACTCTTGATATTCTTGTAGCATCTTGACTTTTTATGTGTGGTATAAGCAGAAGCCTTTTGTCTTTTCTCTAGCTCTGCGAAAGTCCATGCACGAAGCTCTGTAGTATGGGAGCAGGGCAAACAGCTTCATGTCAGCTAGAAGCTGGCTATATGTAGTGCTAAGTAGTTGTTAAGTTCTGAAGAACCGGTTAATTATAAAGGAGAAAGCTCAGAGCAGACCGTCATTTATTATTTCGTTTTTCCAATGTATTTGGTCAGATACTCTGTTATCCTAGTGGCTTAAATGCATTTGTAGTTTTGCAAATACCGTGGGGCTTCCATTCTACTTCTTAAAGGGATTGCTAAGAGAAAACAAACGACAACTTTGCTAGTCTCTCCAATTCCTCTTACCTCATGAGACACTGAAAGCCAATGAATTGGATTACTAGCAGGAGGGGAGAAAGCTCCCAGCAGGACTTCGCTGATACCAGCCCCAGGGAGCCGCCAGGCTAGAAGAAATTTTGATCTTAGGAAACTCTGGTGATGAGTGCTTCTCGGGTAGAGTCCTCTTGGGTGGTTTTGAAATCCGTGTTTCGGGTCTGCTGTATGGGGAACGTGTGGACAGCTAACGGGTGAAATACACGGATTCAAGGCGACTGTGAGAACGTCAAGAAGCCGATAGTCAGACTGGGTAGGGGGTCTGGGCAACAGTAGCGGATGAAGCTATGGGGAAATGCAATCCTAAATTCATGTGCAGAGGAATGAGAAGTAAGTAGTGTCTTTTCAGGAAAAAGATCATCTTGCCCAGAACATCTTTTTGGCAGACATCGGCTGTGTGAAATCCATCCAGTGAGAGAACCTGCACTAAGAACAGAACAGAAATGAAGGCCCTTAGATAGAATTGTGTATATGTCTAATGAGAGCTTTCTGTAGTCTAGTAGTTTAGGCATATTTACTAATACAGCGTAAGGCCTGATTCTGCCACAGAAAACTGTTTCATCTTTTTTTTTTTTTTTTTTTTACAAAAATTTAACTTGATATATTAAAGATGGGCAGGGTGGTGCGGTCCTAGCTACTCAGGTGGCTCAGATCTGAGGATCACTATTTCAGAGCCATCCAGGCAGGAGAGTCCATGATACAATTCATCTCCCATTAACCACCAAAAACTTGGAAGTGGAGCTGTGGCTCAAGTGGTAGAGTGACAGCCTTGAGTGAAAACTCTTGGGGATAGCACCCAGGGACCTGAGTTCAAGCTCTAGGACTGGCACATGCACACACACACACACATACACAAATACAAATGATACATGTCATTAGCTAAAGAGCTGCCCTCTTTTTCCAACTGGCTTAGCATATTGTGGTACTTATAAAAAATGATGATATAAGATAATGTTTTTTTTGTCGGTTGTGGGTCTTGAACTCTGGGCCTGAGCCCGGTCCCTGAGCTCTTCAGTTCAAGGTGAGCGCTCTACCACGTGAGCCACAGCGCCACTTCCGGTTTTCTGGTGGTTCATTGGAGATCAGAGTCTCATGGACTTTTCTGCCCGGGCTGGCTTTGAACCGTGACCCTCCGATCTCAGCCTCCTGAGTAGCTAGGATGACAGGCGTGTGGTGCCTGGCGAAGATAATGTTTTGGAAGCCCTCTACAATGTTCTGTCACAGCTCCTGGGGGAGGAGGGGGTGCGTTTCGGAGCAGGTGCGCTTTCATGGGTGGCACCCTCACCACCCTAGCTGAGGGGGTGCTGTGGAGCCTCCTGTTCTTCTAGTGGCTTGTGGGCTTGGTGTTCAGAGCCTGGAAAAGCCCCCTACTCGATAGTGGATCAAATGGAGAACAGATTGTCTAATGGGCTGAGAGCGGTGGGGTTGTGCCTGCATCCAGACACAAGCCAATACTGCCCAGGAAATGAGCCCCAGCCTGGGCCTTTACTTCCGATTCCTCGGGAGACGTGGCCTCCCGCGCCACTCAGAGTCTCTCCACCACACTGCCGGGTCCCACAGGTCTTCCCGAGCCAGCTAACGCCCTTCAAGGAATCGTTCTGAAAAGACGTTTCTGGTGGTGAGCCTCGCAGAGGCGGGGTTCTTTGGTCTTCAGGCTGCTCTTCTTGGATTGGGAAGTAATTCTTCCTTCCTGGCCACAGGACGTGTTCACGATGCCATCCCTAGCATCACAGAATGCTTAGCGGAGTACCTGGTACCCGGTGAACACAGGAGTGAACACAAGACGTGAGTTTCCTTTCTCCACGTGTCACCTAAGTGCTTCACAGAGTGCCCGGCGCACCGTGGAGATGACACTTGAGTTGTCTCCTTTTTGCCCGTGAGGAAACAAAGGTTAAAGAACTCTCTGATACCACATGGCTAAGAGACTTGTAGCAGTTAGAATGGAACCCAGGCCTCTGACCCTAAAGTCTGCAGTTGATCAGTGAGAGGAAAAAAAAAAAAAGAACAGAGATGGAGGTGCATCTCTGGTTGGGCTTGTTTCTCAGGATTCTAGAGGATATTCTCGGGCCTGCAAATTGAGATCTCATGTTTCCTTTGTTGTGGCGAGAACAGTGAACGAGCCTTTCCATGTGAAGGTCACGGCGAGACTCCACGGCGAGACGCAGTCACGCGCTAGGACAGAAGGCCCTTCCTCGCAGGGTTGAAGGGATGGCGAAGTCACCCGTGCCAAGGGAAGGTCTCGTCCCGTGACATGTACGTGCTTGGCAGTGATCTTGCCTTGCATTTTGCTTAATAATTTTCATTATTTTTAATTAAAGTTGAAGAAGTGCAGACTCTAGCCGAAATTAAGGTAGGTTGTGTTGCCGGAATCTGGTAATTACTTTAATTGATCACAAGATAGTTTCCTTGATCACCAATTAGAGTAAATTGCCGATCATGTTTCAAGACGTGAAGAAATGCCCAAACTGATTTTTGTAATCGTGTTTTCATTTCTAATCAGACATAAATATCATTTCCTTCCATAGCAATTGTGTTTTATAAAAGAAGGGTTATAGGCCTACAAACATAAAGGTGATTCATAAACAATAGAGTTCTAATTCATTGAATTAGTAAAGGAAGTATTTAGAGGCTTAATGGAGATTGTGCTGGGGAAATTACTTTAGAGTAGCTGGTGCTCATTTTCTTAGTGGGAGATATGTTCTTTTTTACTACATAATTAAAATGGCCTATAATCAAAATATAAAAGGCAGCTGATTTAAAGGACATATATCAAAGAGAATCTCTCTGAGTAATGAAAGATTTGTATTGTAAATATGTGCTAGAAGTCAAGTCTTAGAACTTTAATAACTCATACATGTTATTTGGGCTGAGGCTGCATTTTTAATTCAGGGTGCTGTTAAACATTTCACAGACTGATACAGGGTTTTTGCTTTGGTTTTGTGCATCTGATAGTCTTTCATAGCCCTTTATTCCGTGGAATAAAGTGAAACAAGAGGGACTTTTGGAAAAATTAAAGTTCCCAAAGAATACTTGATTTGGGGGTTCATGGAAAGAATCTTTAATTGCTGATGGTTTGGAGATTTCCAAATGACAAACTTTATTGGCTCAATTTACTGTGATTGTAATGCTTACCTTCCTTCAAATGGCAGAGTGACTTAAAAAGTCATACCTCATCATGCATTCACTGACTAGTTCATAAAATGTTTGTAATTTGCAATAGAGGAAAGACTGAAACCATTATCAGCCATTATATGTTATTTGTTGGCCATATGTTGGTTTGAAACGGCCGTGGCTGGGCAGAACATGGCTCATAGACAAACTATGCTGTAAATTGGCACTAAAAACCCACCTAAACAGGTAGGCATATGTTAAGAAGTTAACATGAGCCAAAATATTTTAATATGAACCATATTACGTGCATTTCAGGATTCTAGTTCCCTTTATGGTAGGGACTTCATTTGCATGGTTTGGTCACTTTTTCTCCCCAAACTAATTTCTAAAACTATGGATTGAATAGATAGATATACATATATATGTGAATATGTATATGTGTGTATATAGGGGTGTGTGTGTGTGTGTGTGTGTGTGTATATACATACACACAGATATGAATGGTACCAAAGAATATTGTCTCTTTTTCCCTTTCTATATTCTTAATCACTGGGTTTGGTTCTTACACTCTCCTGACATTCGCTATTACCCGTTACCCTTCTTGTGTATCATTCTCGGGATATTCATGCATATTCTTTCATATGCAATGCACAGACTACCATTATTCGTGTCTTTCTCACTTAGCAATCTTGGAGGCATTCTCCTGTCGGAGGATAGTTTCCTTAGGACACTTAATGGCTGCATGTATTTCAGTGTATAAGTGTACCACACAGACCACTTAGTTCCAAGTCTGTATCTCTAGGCAGTGATGCTGTCATGTTACAACTTTTCAATTAAGTCTGAATGTGTCTTCCAGGAAAGATGCCTAGAAGTGAAATTGTTTGGGTTTTTGTCCTCCCTCCCCCCCCTTAAAAGTGGGGACATTTTTAATATGGATAGTGTCAGACTGACTTCCTTGATGAATGTATCAAATTATACACAACAACAATGTACAAAAATGCTTTTCTTTTTCGTCTTCATCAGCAGAATATTATTAACAAACTACTATGTTTCCCTTAGTTTTGATTTGTGCTTCTCTTATGAATGAGATGGAGCAGGCCTTTGTTTCTGTTTTCTGTTGTCTTAGTATTAGAGTTGGAACATAGGATCGGGCCTTGTGCTTGCTAGGCAGGCATTCTACCGCATGAACTCAGCCCTTTGAGCAGTTTTTATGTTTTAGAACCATTCTGGATTTTTACTATGTATGGACAAAGGACTTTGCCCATTTAAAAAAAAAAAAAAAAAGGTATAGGAACTTTTGCTGTTGTTGTTGTTGGTTGTGGGGCTTGAACTCTGGGCCTGGGCGCTGTCCCTCAGCTCTTCCGTTCAAGGTGAGTGCTCTACCACTTGAGCCACAGCACCACTTCCAGTTTTCTGGTGGTTCATTGGAGATAAGAGTCTCACAGACTTTTCCTGCCCAGGCTGGCTTTGAACCGTGATCCTCAGATCTCAGCCTCCTGAGTAGCTAGGATGACAAGTGTGAGCCACCAACTGATTTTTTTAGGTTTTATTGCCATTAAGATAAACTTTTTTTTTTTCTTATTTTGTTTTCTTGAGGTAAGCTTACCATATGTAGCCCAGGCTGACCTTGAATTCAGATCCTCCTGCTTCAACCTCCTGGGTGCTGTGATTACAGGTGTTTACTGCCATGTCCAGCAGAAACTTTTTTCTTGGTGGTACTGGGGCTTAAAGTCAGGGCTTTGAGCTTACTAGGTGAGCTCTTTACCCTCTGAGACACTCCTTCAGCCCTGAAACTTTTTTTTTTTTGTCAGTTGTGGGTCTTTAACTCTGGACCTGGGCGCTGTCCTTCAGCTCTTCAGCTCAAGGCAATACTCTACCACTTGAGCCACAGCACCATTTCCAGTTTTCTGGTGGTTCATTGGAGATAAGAGTCTCCCGGACTTTCCTGCCTGGGCTGGCTTTGAACCGTGATCCTGAGATCTCAGCCTCCTGAGTTGCTAGGATGACAGGCGTGAGCCACAGGCACCCAGCCCTTTTTTTTTTTTTTTTTTTTTTGGTTAGTCATGGGTCTTGAACTCTGGGCCTGGGCCTGGGTGCTGACCCTCAGCTCTTCAGTTCTAGGTGAGTGCTCTACCACTTGAGCCACAGCTCCACTTCCTTTGTCTGTGTGTGTGTGTGTGTGCGTGTGCGTGTGTGTGTGTGTGTGTGTGTGTGTGAATCCTGGGGCATGAACTCAGGGCCTGGATGCTGTCCATGCTTTTGTGCTCAAAGCTAGTGCTCTGCCACTTGTACCACTTGAGCTATGCCTCCACTTCCAGCTTGTTTGCTGGTTAATTGGAGATGCAAGTCTTGAGAACGTGCCTGCCTGTTCTGTCTTTGAACCGTGATCTCAGATCTCAGCCTCCTGAGTGGCTAGGATGACAGGCGTGAGCCACCAGCATTCAGCTGAAAGCATTTTCAATGTCATGAGAGTTACCTGGTTTTTAGTAGTGGCTCTTAAGCTTTCTGTGTATAGAATTTATGCATTAAAGCTTACTTCTACACCTAGATAAATTTTCCAATATATTTTCTAATTGTTTTTGTATAGGAATGCTATATGCTCCCTATTCTCGGTCCCTGTTTGGATTTAAAATATTTTCCATCCTATTTCTTTTTTTCTTTTTGTCGGTCCTGGGGCTTGAACTCTGGGCCTAGGCGCTGTCCCTGAGTTCTTTAGCTCAAGGCTAGCGTTCTACCACTTGAGCCACAGTGCCACTTCTGGTTTTCTGGTGGTGTATTGGAGATAATAGTCTCATGGCCTTTCCTGCCCAGGCTGGCTTTGAACCATGATCCTCAGATCTCAGCCTCCTAAGTAGCTAGGATGACAAGTGTGAGCCACCAGTTCCTGACTTTCTATTTCTTAATATTCTATTAAGAGGGGGGTATCTATTCCTATCTCAAGAGTTGTTTTTCTTTTTCTTTTCTTTTAAGATGGGGGTCTCACTATGTTGCCACAAACTCTAGTGCTTACACCGCCCTCTTCCCAGGTACCTGGGACTACAGACCTGCGTGGCCACACCTGCCTCTAAGAATTTGTGCAAATCATCATACAATTTTTTTCTTTTGGTTTATTGACATGATAAATTATGTTAATCTATCTCCTAACGTTGAGCCATGGTTGCATTAGAATAAAGCTTGGTTTCGCTCTTTCCATGGTGTTGCTAGGCTTTGTTAAGATTTGAACTAGTGTGGTGTGGTCCCCGGTTTCATTGCGCTGTCTTCGTGAGACCACAGAGACAATGGTATGCAGGCTTGTGAAGATAACTTGGGGTTGTTTTGTCTTTCTCCTCTGTGGCCTATGTCAGCGTTATTCCTTTAAGGTTCTGGAGAATTCCCCTCACTCACAGACTCTAGATCTGTGTAATCTGGTCATTGCTGTCTGGCAGGCCATTTCTCTGGTGCTTGTGTAGGTTTTTCGTTACTGTGGTCAGTTTTGATCACTTTTGTTTCTCAGAAAATGTTCTTACCTATGCTTTAAAAATTCATTTGTGTGAAGCTTGCATTTCTCTTGAGGTATTTTTGGCATGTTGTGGATTTCCCCTTGTGTCCGTATTTTCCCCAATCTCATTGCTTTAATTTGTTCTGCTTTCCTCCCCCATCTCCTAGAACTTTTTGCCAGATAACTGGTTTGGGCATTTTTTTTTTCATTTTTCTTTTCCTAATTCATTTATTCCTGCTTTCCTCTTTATATTCATTCCCGCTCCCATCTACGTATTTTCTTCTTCTTTACCTTCTTAAGCTGGATGCTATTTTTTGTTGTTGTTGTTGGTCATGGAGCTTGAACTCTGGGCCTGGGTGCTGTCCCTCAGCTCTTCAGCTCAAGGCGAGCGCTCTACCACACAGTGCTACTTGGGTTTTATAGTGGTTTATTGGAGACAAGAGTCTCATGGACTTTCCTGTCCGGGGCTGGCTTTGAACCATGATCCTCAGATTTCAGCCCCCTGAGTAGCTAGGATTCTAGGTATGAGCTACCGCTGCCTGGCTAAGACTAGATTCTTAACTTTATTTTTGTTCCTGCAGTTTGATTGTTAACTTTATTTGTGTGTCCCATAGAGCCTCATGCAGGTTCCCTACTGACCAAACTCCACCCACTATTTTATTCATTTACATTTTTTGGGGGGGTCCGGTCGTGGGGCCTGAACTCTGGGCCTGGGCGCTGTCCCTCAGCTCTTCAGCTCAAGGCTACTCTCTACCACTAAAGCCACAGCGCCACTTCCGGCTTTTTTCTGTTTGCTTATGTGGTACTGAGGAGTCGAACCCAGGGCCTCACCCATGCAAGGCAAGCGCTCTACCACTGAGCCACCTTCCCAGCCCCTCATTTACATATTTTTAAAGTTTATATTTACTTTGGTTATTGCTTTAGATGTGTCCTAAGTATAATAATACTTGCATTATTAGTTTTTATTTAATTTTAAGTTTTTTCCTTTGATCAAGTGTTTTAAAAGAAGACTTTAAAAATAATTACAGGTGGTTTTTTTTTACATCTTTTTATTTTTAGTTTTATCAGAGAATGTTGGCGACCTATTTCTACTTTTTGGAATTAAGTTTTTTTTTTTATTGTGAGTAAAATATATTCAATATCTGTGAACATCCAGTGGGTACTTAAAAGCTGTAGTCTTGGTTTTTAGAGCTTAAAATACATTGGATTTACCTTTTAAATTTTGTATGTAAGTATGTCCTGTCATTACTTCTGTTTGCTTAATCTATAATATGTTGAGAGAAGAAATTAAAGTCTCCAATCATAAATGCTTCTGTTTGTCCTGTGTCTCATTAATCTTGATGCTGTGTTATTTGTAGTATAATCATAATTACTTGATCTTTACTGTGGATGTACTTTATATAAGTAAATAACCACTCTATAACTTTTAATGTTTTGCTCTATGCCAACCTATCTGATGTGTGTGTGTGTGTGTGTGTGTGTGTGTGTGTGTGTGTGTGTGTGTTGTATTTGCTATTGTGCTTTTATTGCCTGTGGTTGAACTTTGCTTTGTGATCCAGTGTTAAGATCTCTCTCTTCCTCCCTCTTCTCTCACCCTTCCCCTCCGTCCTCCCCCCCCCCCCCCCCATCTTTCCTGTCTCTCCTCTCTCTTCTGTCCTGGAGCTTGAATTCAGCCTAGGTTGCAGTCCTTGAGTTTTTTTTTTTTTTTCCTTCTTTACTCAAGGCTAGCACTGTAGCACTTGAGCTACAGCTCTACTTCCAGCTTTTTTTTTTCTTTAGTGCTTGAGATTGAGTCTCACCCATTCCCTTGCTTCAGTGGGCTTTGAACTACAACCCTCAGATTTCAGCCTCCTAAGTAAACTAAGATTACAGCTGGGAGCCACCGATACTCAGCAGGTTTCTTTTTTTTAATTGCTTGGATTTAGGCTCTTTATTTTTTGGACAGCTATGTTTAGTCTGATAAAACATGAAAAAACTAGTATTTTTCTCCATTATTTTTTTTAAATTATGATATGGATTTTTTGGTATGTTTTAAAATTTCATTTAAGTTATACTTTGTGTGGGAATGTTTTTTAATTTTGACTTTATAGATATTATAATTAGTGTGTGTGTGTGTGTGTGTGTGTGTGTCTGTCTGTCTGTCAGTTCTAGGGCTTGAACTCAGGGTCTGGGCGCTGTCCCTGAGCTCTTCAGCTCAAGGCTAGCAGCTCTACCACTTGAGCCACAGCGCCACTTCCAGCTTTTTCTGCTTATGTGGTGCTGAGGAATCGAACCCAGGGCCTCATGCATGCAAGGCAAGCGCTCTACCACTGAGCCACCTTCCCAGCCCCTAAGTACAATTTTTAAGCACACATTCAAAAGCCATCCAAATTGATCTTTTCCTCGATGTTGCATATTTTCCTTCAGCTGCCATGCACTTTAGACAATATCACAATTCTGGCAAACCATACAGAATTACTTAAAGCTCCTTCTTAGGAACAAGGATATTCAGTCAGCTCTGAGGACACAGATCATTCTACTGTACTCAGCGTGACAGAATCAAATCTTCACGATACTCGCTTGCAAGGTATCTTACCTCCCAGTAAGAGCTAAAGATCTTCAGGCCTCCCGACTCCACTCTATGAGAGAAAGCTAGAAATGGCTCAAGGCAGCATGGACACCATCAACAACCAGTAAAACTTAAACAAGCACAGGACCAAGGACATGAGCAGAATGAAACAAATTAACAACAACTAAGGAGAACTGCAAAATAATAAATACCTAAGACAAAGGAAATGTAAAACTAAATGGTACTTAGAACAAAAGAATGCAAGACAGGAAAAAAAAAAAGGCAGACATAGTTCAAGAAAAGCTTCCAAAAAAATGAAAGATGTAAATCTGTAGATTATAAAAAAAAATTTGCTCATGAATATCTATCCTAGTAAAGTCAGTGAGCTTTGAAGAGAAATCCTTGACATCTAGTCAAAAAGATGAATTCATATGAAGGATGAAAAGAATCTACTTCCAGGCTGCTAGTAGCTCATGCCTGTAAATCTACCCAGGAGGGTGAGATTTAAAGCCAGCCAGGGAACAATAGTCTTCGAGAGTGTGTTTCCAAAACAACCAGCAAAAGGCTAGACTGGAGGTGTGGCTCTAGTGGTAGAGCACCAGCCAAACAAACATTAAGGCTTTTAGTTCAACCATTGTTAAGAATCTACTAACTTCTAAATTCCTCATACCAACATTCGATATAAAATCAGAGGAAAAATTCCTACACAGACTTCAGAATTTTATACCCGGTCAAACTACTGTTCAAAATCAAATGTAACAGGCAGATATTTCAGAAGTGTAATAATTCAACCAATCCTCTCAAGCCATCCTTCCTGAGGAAACAAATGGAGAGCTGCAGGAGATAAGTGGAAAAGCTACTCCAAAGCTACTGTCAATCAGAAGGTAAATTCACTCAGCCATAGGAACACATCTAACATATTGTGGTGATAAAGTTACAGAATAAAATGCATTATGGACTATTAAAAAAAAAATTGTACTTAACCAGGGCACCGGTGGCTCATGCCTGTAATTTTAGCTATTGAGTGGGCTAAGGTCTAAGGATTATAGTTCAAAACCAGCCCCAAAGGCACATCTATGAGATTCTTATCCCCAAGTAACCACCAAGAAGCTATGGCCCAAGTGGTATAGTACTAGTCTTTAGTTAAAGAAAACTTAGGGACAGTGCCTAAGGCCTGACTTTAAATCCTAGAGCTGGTATGCGCGCGCGCGCACACACACACGTACTTAGATAGGTAGATACTTTAGTTCCAGTCCATATGCCCCCTAGGCTGTGAGAGTTTCCTTTTAATGAAGTCTCATGTACTTGTTAGAATAAACAGATTTTTTGGGGGGGATCCGGTCCTGGGGTCTGAACTCTGGGCCTGGGCGCTGTCCCTCAGCTCTTCAGCTCAAGGCTAGCACTCTACCACTTAAGCCACAGTGCCACTGCCAGCTTTTTTCTTTTTGCTTATGTGGTGCTGAGGAATCGAACCCAGGGCCTTAGGCATGCAAGGCAAGCGCTCTACCACTGAGCCACCTTCCCAGCCCGAATAAACAGATTTTTGCTACTGCACTGAAGTGGGGCTAATGGCCAGACGTGAGGTGCACATGTGTGTCCACATGGCTCTGGGGAGATGGCAGGAGAGTCTCAGCATCACTTTGGGTCTTTTAGGACAGCATGGTTGGGCTTAGGAACTTGGCCAGTGCCCTCATGATTTCTTGCTTTAAACTGTTTCCCCAATTAGCGAGTATCAGAGTACCCTGATCTGCTTGTTGGATATAGGCGTTTGAGCCTCTATTTGTGACTAACTGGAAAGAGAAAGAAGTCACTTTTCTGGGGGATAGCAACAGATTCTCAGGCCTGTGGGAAAGCAGTTTTTGTTAATTTTTTTTTAAGGCTTATGCAGTCAGCAGCAGCATATACCACAGCTAATCTGATCTTTGCCAAGTGCTACGAGCACTCCTTTATATATGTTACCACATCTTGAATTAGAATGATTACACAAAAGCTTGTGTGTGTGTGTCAGTCCTGGGGCTTGAACTTAGGGCCTGGGCGCTGTCCCTGAGCTTTTTTGGTCAAGGCTAGCATTCTACCACTTGAGCCACAGCTCCACTTCTGGTTTTTTTTTGGTACTAAATTGAAGCTAAGAGTTCTTACAGACTTTCCTACCTGGGCTGGCTTTGAACTGCAGTCCTCAGATCTCAGCTTCCTGAGTAGGACTATGGGTGTGAGCCAACTGCACCCAGCAACGAGGTGTTTTGTTTGGTTATTTTTTAATCATCCATGTTTTACTGGTTAGAAAACTGGGGTTTGGATGCTGGGAAGGTGGCTCAGTGGTAGAGTGCTTGCCTTGCATGCCTGAGGCCCTGGGTTCGATTCCTCAGCACCACATAAGCAAAAAGAAAAAAGCTGGAAGTGGCACTGTGGCTCAAGTGGTAGGGCACTAGCCTTGAGCTGAAGAGCTGAGGGACAGCTCTCAGGCCCAGAGTTCAGGCCCCACAACCGGACCAAAAAAAAAAAAACAAAAAAAACTAGGGTTTGGAATTAAGTCACATGACAGCTGAATAGCAGTCAGAATTTGAATCCAGAAGCCCCTGGTCCAAAAGTCCAGGCTCTTCTTATTTTTTAGTCCGTGTTGATCATTCATCTTGTAATTCTAGTAATGCTTAGCAAAAGCAGGCACTTTAGGCAGAGGGTAGAGGAGAAATACTCACTGCATCTTATCAATGCAGGTGAATTCTGTTTCAGTAATCAGGCTTTCTGGGCCGGCCTCACCTTTGCATGTGATCTGGACATGAGATGCAGTGAGAGGTGTCAAGAAAGTGAGTTGTCCTTCCACAGACAATTCCATACGTGGTTTCGATGGATTTTGCTTGAGTTTTACTTGCTTTTTTCTGTGGGAATGTCAAAATGGAAGTCATTATCCCAAATAGCGTTGGTTGTGGGTGGGGAACCCCAGGGACCAGTGGTGTGGGATCTTTTCAGATGGCATGGCGCCGGGCGCCGGTGGCTCACGCCTGTCATCCTAGCTACTCAGGAGGCTGAGATCTGAGGATCACGGTTCAAAGCCAGCCTGGGCAGGAAAGTCCGGGAGACTCTGATCTCCAATGAATCGCCAGAAAACCGGAAGTGGCGCTGTGGCTCAAGCGGTAGAGCGCTTGCCTCGATCGGAAGAGCTGAGGGACAGCGCCCAGGCCAAGAGTTCAAGCCCCACCACCAATGGGGAAAAAATAAAAATAAAAAGATGGCCTGGCTTGTCTTTCTGCTAAGCAGGAAACGCACTCTAGAGTCCAATAGCAGAGCAGTGGCCCCGCTGACGTCAGGTAGGGTTTTCTGGATAGGGTAATGAAGTTAAATATTGGTTCATGTGGGTGGGCCTGGGACCATTACCTGAGTCTCAGGGGTGCTCCGCCCTCTCACAGTGCTATTGTCGGCAATCACCCTCATAAAAATCGGAAAGCAAGCAAGCAAACAAAATTTTTTCCTTTTTCTTGCTCTCAGAGCAAGTTTGCCTTCTGCTGCATTTCACGCGGTAGCCTGTGGCCGGGCTGCCTTTGCTTCTTCACTGAGGCCTGAGGGCCAGCGCTGTCCCCTGAAACACAGTGTGGGCCCCAGCCAAGGACCCCAGCAGGCAGCCCCGCCCCCTTGCCAGTGGGGAGGGGAGCCGAGGGGCGGGCGAGCCTCCGTTCCTGCACTGAGAGGTGCGGTAAGGAAGCCCGTAGCTCCTGCCTGCCTGCCTGCCTGCCAGTGCCTTCCTCGCGCTGTGCACTGTGCTGTGTGTTCTGTGCCTTAGCAACCCAGTCCCCAAAACAAAAGCAACAGAGCTGTGGGCAAGGTGGCTGCCTGCTCAGGCCTGAGGCCAGGTAGAGACACCCAGGGCTGGGGTAGGGAGGGGACTGCCGGGGAGGGGATGGGGAAGAAGGGGGGGAGGCATTCCTGTGCTAGGCCCCAGGACAATTAAACAGTCCAGACCAGTCAGTGGGTGAGACCAATTTCCTGGTTTGTTTATTTGAGGCTGATTGTTCCCCGCCTCCTGCTGAGCAGCAGGGCACTGTGCTGCCTGGCTCCCCTCCTCGCGCCTCCTCCCCCCCTCCCGCCCCCCCTGCACACTTCTCCAGGGCCCAGGACACTGGATGCAGTTATCCTGACCTTTTCTTCGTCGTCATCTTCTTCTTTTTTCCCTGCAGGCATTTGGCTTTATGTCTCGAGTGGCCCTGCAGGCGGAGAAGATGAACCATCACCCCGAATGGTTCAACGTGTACAACAAGGTAACCCAGTCTGCTTGTGTTCAAGGTGTGCAACAAGGTAACCCAGTCCGAAGCTGAGATCACGGTTCACAGCCAGCCCAGGGCAGGAAAGTCCGTGAGACTCTGATCTCCAATGACCATTTATAAGCATGGTGAATGAGCTCATGCTCGCCTCCTAGAATGAATATGACAGAGTTGGGCCAGGTTAGGTTTCTAAATTATACTTGGACACCAGCCATTGGGGAAATGTTCAAATTGAGAGTGATTTCTTGAAGGAAATGGTAGCAGGTAGGACACTCTAGCCTCACTAAGCTCATTGTACTTTACATAATGCTTGTTCAACTCCGCAGACACAGGACAGACTACGAAGTTTTAGGGCAGAGTAAGAAGAAGCTTCTCTCCCGAAGATGTCCTTGTCTGTGGTCACTTGTTTGGAATGTCTGTCATCTGGAGTCTTTGAGGAGTTATATTCTCTTTTTATGTACACTTTGGAAAAAGAAAACTTTACCATGTTTATAATTATTTTTTCTTTTTGGCCAATCCTGGGATTTGAACTCAGGGTCTGTGCACTGTTCCTAGGCTCATTTTTGTTCAAGGCTAACACTCTACCACTTGAGCCACAGCACCACTTTCAGCATTTTTCTGTGATTAATTGGAGATGAGAGTCATGGGCTTGCCTACCCAGGCTTCAACTGTGATCCTCAGAGCTCAGCCTCCTGAATAGCTAAGATTAAAGGCTGCCAGCACCCGGCTCATGTTTGTAATTTAAAAAAAATAATAAAGTATCGTAATATAAGGATGAATCTTTCTTTCCTAATTGGCTTCTCTTGGTCCCTAATTTTTTATTTTTTATTTTTTGGTTAAGAAACAATGTTCTAGGCTGGGAAAGTGGCTCAGTGGTAGAGCGTTTGCCTTGCATGCATGAGGCCCTGGGTTCGATTCCTCGGCACCGCATAAGCAGAAAAGGCCAGAAGTGGCACTGTGGCTCAAGTGGTTGAGCACTAGTCTTAAGCTGAAGAGCTGAGGGACAGTGCCCAGGCCCAGAGTTCAAGCCCAACAACCGACAAAAAAAAAAAGCAATGTTCTATATGAAAAGCCCCCTCCTCCCCTTTTACAACTAATTGATACTAAGAAAATATAACAACAAGAAGAATCTTCCCCTTCCCTTATTTGGAAATGTGCTTTCCTAACATGATTGCTAAGATGTTACATTTGGAAACTTGGTTTTTCTCAGTAGCCTTAAAATAGTATAATTTGACTATTGGAGTTCAAATGGAACTTGATGGCTGCCCCCCAAGCCCCCCACCCCACAAGAAGCAAGGCTTTGAGACCCTGGCGGCCGAGTTCTCTCATCCTTTTTATCCTGGGTGGCTGCTGGCCCCCGGCGTTCACTGGGTTTATTCGTGACGCAGTGTTTTCCAAATCGTATAATCCCACCAGTCTCAAATGTGATCGCTGAATAATAGATTGTCTTCTGAGCCACCCAAGGAGAATTCCAGGGCCCTGAAATCCACTTGTCCTTTTCTTAGGTCCAGATAACTCTCACCTCCCATGACTGCGGCGGGCTGACCAGGAGAGATGTAAAGCTGGCGCAGTTTATTGAGAAAGCCGCCGCTGCGGTGTGACCGCCCCCTCGCGTGCGTGGATCCGTGCTGAGCACAGGCGAGAAGCTGTGGCGGGCACCTCACACCAACAGACGGCGTTGTAAACCCATTAGCATTTTTACGTTTTGTATAATCAGTACTTAAATACAAAATGACCGAAGCCTGAGCCTGAGGCATTTTTTCATTGTATCTATTCACATACATACGATAAACCAACCCAGGTAACTATTAAGTTATAGAAGTCGTGTTTTTAAAGACCAAAAGTTGGGATAGGAGAATGTTCACACGCTTTATAATCCAGAAATTCAAAATCATGATTTTTATAGATGTGTTAGAGAATAGCTATACGTTAGAAAAAGAATCATAATTGGGTTATATAGTAATTCTTTTTTTTAAATTTATTTATTTATTTTTTTATTGTGAAAATACTGTACAGAGGAGTTACAATTACCTGGGCAAGATAATGAGTACATTTCTTATCAAGCATTGTAGCCTCCTCCTTTGTTTCCCCTTCCTATCCCTTCCCAGCCTCTCCCCCCCACCCCCACCCCCCACCCAATCCTCCCCCCCCACCAAAGTTATAAAGTTCGTTTTCGACATGACAACTTGTTATATAGTAATTCTTAGGGAGCTAACGTTGCTTTGGCTCTTAGCTGCTGTTGTAACTTATGTACTTAATTACAATACAGAAGTCACAAATATTGAGAAAACTGTGTATGTGTGTGTGTACATACACATGTGTGTGCCAGTACTGCAGTTTAAACTCGGGACCTGGGTGCTGTCCCTTAGCTTTTGCTGCTCAAGGCCGACTATCACTTGAGCCACACCTCCAAAGTCCTGTTTTTTGCTGGTTAATTGGAGATAAGTGTCACAGACTTTCTGGCCTGGCTTGCAACTGTGATCCCAGATCTCAGCCTCCTGAGTAGCTTGGATTATAGACATGAGCCACTGGTGCCAGGCTTTTGGTTGTATTTTGTTGTTGTTGTTGAAGGAGAAGACAGCTTGCAGGAAGATGCACTGGCACAAGCACCCACCGTCACTGTTGAACTCACAGAGCTAGGGAGGAGCTGAGGATGCTTTTCATCATTTACAGGTTGTGACCCCTGAACCGTGAGTTCACAGCTTCAAGGTTTAATGAGGATCATTTTTGTAAGACATCCAACTTCAGAGGCCAGAGAATGATTCTGTTAGAAGCAGCAACCTGGCCCTCCCCGGCCACCCCATGCCCCAGGTGGGAACCAAACTTGGCATCTGAAGGCAAATTCCAGATAGCATGGCATGACCCTCTGCCCTTCAGTAAGCATCCCAGGGAAGCCGTGGTTATCATACATGCTACAATGCCACCATCTCAAATGCTGAGCCTAGAGCAAGGCTCTTCTCCCCCCACTCCTCCACTGACAGAGGTAGAATATTCTCCCTTCTGGGTTGGTTTGTTCCTCTGTGGTGTCCCTTAACTCCTTGTACTGGATCATGAATGCCATCCCTTTGACCGTAATCCTCAGGGACTGTGTTTGATAACTGTGGAAACATGGAGGACGGGAAGAATCGTGGGGAGGGCTGGATGTGGCTCTTCTGGGCACATGGTTACCAATTAGCATCCATGTGAGGGTTTGACCCAAGTCTATGTGAAAGGTGTTGTATCTGCTGGAACTCATAAACTTTATACTAGGGAGAGGCAGAGAGCCTCCATCAGGTGGGGAAGTCAGGCAGACTGAATCTCCAGACTTGCTTCAAGTAACTGACTTTGCATCTTGAAAGAGACGTTGTCAAAGATGGAGGCCCCCGGGCGCTAGCCTGTTCCTGCCCCTTGTGTGATGATGGTGGTTTCTCTGATGTGGGAAGCTTTTGTTTTTCCTCCTCCTTCCTTCTGAACGATCATTAGAGAGGAATTAAACAGACATGACCTATGACCCCCTCAGATGACCTCCACAGATGATAAGCCAGGGCCAGCACAGTTTTTTCACAGTGTCTTTTTCTCAAGCGAAATTAATGGAAGTTCTGGAAATGGTAGTTAGCTTTCTGACTTGTTAGGGTTTAGGAACCCTGGATCAATAAGAATAAGTGGGGGGGGGGGGGGCGGTTCTTGATGATTTGGACAGAGGCGGAAAACAGTGTGGGCGGTTGAGGCGTCTGAGCACTAGCCTGACTTCCATCGGTGCGTGGAGCTACAGTGTGAGGATGGACGGGTCTACAGGCTTTCTAATCCCGGCCAGAACTACACTGTTGAACCTTGAGTTCTGTGAGATGCCCCTGCAACATGGAGACCCATTACAGTGTTCAGCTGTAATGTGTGGGTTGGTGTCTCAACCAGCTCCTTGGTCAGAAGAGGATTTCCCAAGCTGCCATGCCTGCTGACTGCTGGGGCTGGGATTACAGGCGTGCACCACATGCCCAGCTGTGTCCTGCTAGAGAAATGCCCTCCAGGCCGTGGGCCCGTGTGGGCTGCTGCTGCTGGAGCACATGTGGTCTTTGGGCTTCTCATGTCAGGATGCCCCGTGCCCACCTATCCAGGTGAAGAGATGGATGATTTGACTGGATCCTGGATACGCTCCTGACCTCTGATTTCCTGTTCCTTGCTTCTGCCCAGTCCGTATTCTTGCTGTACAGAAGCAACTACCATCAGTGAGAAGACGGATCCGAGGACAGGCCTGCAGACCAGTGGCCTCTGGAATGCCCAGGCAGTGACCTCATAAAGCAGAGATTCCCTTGGTGGACCCCTCTCTGCTGCCCCCTGGAGTCCAGACGGGAGGGATCCCTGAGCGGAGATTTTTTTTTTTTCAGTCACATGATCCAAAGTGAGGAGTCAAGCTTGAAAATTTGAACAATGACCCACCATGTGGACAAGGAATCTAGGAAAAAAGCTTCTGGTTCATTGTTACATATCGCATCTGAGGCTGTCCATTCAAGAATCAAGAATCTGAAGTAAATCACTCCCTCTGTTGCTAAGAATTGTGCTGAGGAGCCGGGCACCTGTGGTCACTCCTGTCATGCTAGACTTTCCTGCCTGGGTGGGCTTTGAACCTTGATCCTCAGATCTCAGCCTCCTGAGTAGCTAGGATGACAGGTGTTAGCCACTGGCGCCTGGCCTAGTGGTTTTTCTTAGATATTTTTTTTTTGTCCCGGGGCTTGAACTCAGGGCCTGGGTGCTGTCCTTCAGCCTTTCCACTCAAGGCTTTCACTTAAGCCACACCTCCACTTCTTGCTATTAGTTTTTCCTTATGGACTGAGAATATTTAATAGTGTTTACATTGTGTCCTTGTATTACCTGACAGTAGTCATCACTAAACAAAAATTGGTTGACTACACCGTCTACTGGCAGCTCATATCCGTCATCAGAGCTTCTCAGGAGACTGAGAGCTGAGGATCACAGTTCGAAGCCAGCCCAGACAGGAAAGTCCATGAGGCTCTTATCTCCAATTAGCCACCAAAAAGCCAGAAGCAGGGCTATGGGTTCAAGTGGTAGAGCATTACCCTTGAACGAAAGAGCTCGGGGGCAGTGCTCAGGCCCTGAGTTTAAGTTTCAGTACTGGAACACACAAAAAAAATTGACCCAGTGAATAAAGACAGAGGAGGGGCTGGGAAGGTGGCTCAGTGGTAGAGCGCTTGCCTCCCATGCATGAGGCCCTGGGTTCCATTCCTCAGTACCACATAAACAGAAAAAGCTGGAAGTGGCGCTGTGGCTCAAGTGGTAGAGCACTAGCCTTGAGCTGAAGAGCTGAGGGACAGCGCCCAGGCCCAGAGTTCAAGCCCCATGACAAATAAATAAAGACAGGATTCTTTGGCATAAGAACGAGGGAGGAAGCCCGGCACTGGTGGCTCACGCCTGTCATCCTAGCTACTCAGGACACTGAGATCTGAGGATCAAGGTTCAAAGCCAGCCCGGGCAAGGAAGTCCATGAGACTTTTTTTTTTTTTTTTTTGGTCAGTCGTGGGGCTTGAACTCTGGGCCTGAGCGCTGTCCCTCAGCCCTTCAGCTCAAGACAAGCACTCTACCACTTGAGCCACAGCGCCACTTCCTGTTTTCTGGTGGTGCATTGGAGATAAGAGTCTCATAGACTTTCCTGCCCAGGCTGGTTTTGAACCGTGATCCTCAGGATCTCAGCCTCTTGGGTAGCTAGGATGACAGGCGCGAGCCACTGGTGCCGGGCTCCATGAGACTCATCTCCAGAAAACCTTAAATGGTGCTTTGGCTCAAATGCTAGAGTGTTCTCCTTGACTGGAAAAAAAACAAAGGAGGGAGGAGGAGTTGCACGTGCATGTGTTTATGTTCCCTTGTCCCTCATCCCTTCGTTGGGTGTATTGTGGGAATGTAGCTCTCCTATGGTAACCAAACCTTCCCCTCCCCTTCTCCCAGGAGGCGAGACCATCAGTGCCAGGCGTTCATGAGGAAGGTCATAGGGAGCCGCATCTTCAGGACACTTATCATCACCACCATCTCCCTCAATGCCTTTTTCATGGTCTTGTGGACCAGTTATGACATCCGATACCGCTTGTTCAGGGTATTTGAGGTAAGCGGGAGGAGCAGGCCCGTTTTATTTCTGAAAATGTTGTAAGGTTTTGAAGGCATTTTTGGGGGGCCATTTTCCCATAGAGAAAAGAATCCTAAGGATTTTTTTTTTGGTCAGTCGTGGGGCCTGAACTCTGGGCCTGGGCGCTGTCCCTCAGCTCTTCAGCTCAAGGAGAGTGCTCTACCACTTGAGCCACAGCACCACGTCTAGCTTTTTCTGCTTATGTGGTGCTGAGGAATTGAACCAGGGCCTCATGCATGCAAGGCAAGCGCTCTACCACTGAGCCACCTTCCCAGCCCCCCTAAGGACTTTTAAAATATATTTTGAGCTGGGTGCCGGTGGCTCACACCTGTCATCCTAGCTACTCAGGAGGCTGAGATCTGAGGATCTCCATTCAAAGCCAGCCCAGGCAGGAAACTCCATGAAACTCCTATCTCCAATGAACCACCAGAAAACCGGAAGTAGCATTGTGGCTCAAGTGATAGAGCACCAGCTTTGAGAGAAAAAAAAAGCTCAGGGACAGTGCCTAGGACCTGAGTTCAAGTCCTAGGACTGGTGTGCACATGCACATGCATGCACGCACGTGCGCGTGCTCACACACACACACACACACACACACACACACATACACACACGATGGAAGAAACTGTAATGTGGCTAGTAAGGAAAAGGAAGTTATCAGATTTTGCTCTGGTAAAACTTTATGCCAAATGAAACAATGGAACCCTGGAGTGTTGACCGTAATCGCTCACATAAGAGGTAAAGGCAGGAGGTTTGTGAGTTCAAGCCCAGCCTAGGCTACCTAGTTAAGAACTGCTTCAAAAAAATTTTCTTGGGGCTGGGAAGGTGGCTGAGTGGGAGAGCGCTTGCCTTCCATGCATGAGGCCCTGGCTTTGATTCCTCAGCACCACATAAGCAGAAAAAGCTGGAAGTGGCACTGTGGCCCAAGTGGTAGAGTGCTAGCCTTGAGCCGAAGAGCTGTGGGACAGCGCCCAGGCCCTGAGTTTAGGCCCCATGACCGGACCCCCCCAAACATTTTTTTTTCTTTTAAATAATAACGAAGCAACGTATTTAAGATACTTCAGCACAGAAAATGTAAAGCAAGAAAATGAGAGCATCAAAAGTGACTGGCAGTACAGTGGAATCGAAACTGAAAATTTAGAAATAAGCTCAAATATCGATGGCCAGTTGGTTTTAGACAAGGCTGCCAAAGCCACTGGATGGAGGAAGAACAGTCTCCAACCTTCTCCATCTTCACCATTCTTCACCTTCTCTATGAGGATATCGAATTGTCCCAGCAAATTGTGTGAGTAATCCACAGGTACAAGAGTCGGGTTGGACCCCTCCCTCACACCATACATACAAATGAACCCCAAAGAAACCTGAACATGCCGGGCACCAGTGACTCACACCTATAATCCTAGCTGCTCAGGAGGCTGAGATCTGAGGATTGCAGCTCAAACCCAGCTGGGCAGGAAAGTCCGTGAGACTCTTATCTCCAATGAACCACCAGAAAACCAAAAGTGGCACTGTGGCTCAAGTGGTAGAGTGCTAGTCTTGAGCTGAAAAGCTCAGGGACAGCGCCCAGGCCCAGAGTTCAGGCCCCACAACTGACCAAAATAAGAAGAAAGGAAACACACACACTAAGTATAAGAGCTAAAACTCTTAGAAGAAAATACAGACCGTAATTGTAATCACCCTGGATTGGGTAAAGAGTAGAGGGGAAAATGAACACCTAGGCAAGAAAATAGAAAAATTAGGCTTGTCAACATTAAAATAATTTGTTTCATCCAAGAACACTCTTATTGTTGGGCATCAGTGGCTCATACCTGTAATTCTGACTATTCAGGAGTTTGAGATCTGAGGACCCAGGTTCAAAGCTAGACCAGGCAGGAAAGCCCCAGAAACTCTTATCTCCAATTAAACACCAAAAAGCTGGAAGTGGAGGTGTGGCTCTAGTGATAAAAGCACTAACCTTGAGCAGGAAAGCTCAAGGAAAGTGCCCAAACCTTGAGTTCAAGCCCCATTACCACCAGTACTACCAACAATAAAAACTCACAACAAAACAACCTAGATGGAAAAAGGAGTAAAGAACTTGAAAAGATAATTTCTCCAGAGATATTACAAATGGCCAATAAGCCTATGAAACAATTATCAGCATCACCAGTCCTTTGGGAAATGCAAATTAAAAACACAATGACAGGCCTTATAACTCTGTCTACTCAGGAGGCTTAGATCTGAGGATCATAGTTTAAAAAGCCAGCCCAGGCAGGAAAGTCTGTGAGACTCTTCTCTCCACTTAACCAATGACAGAACCAGAAGTAGTGGTGTGGCCCTCAAATGGTAGGGCACCAGCCTTGTGTAGAAGCAGCTAAGGGATACCACCCAGGCCCTGAATTCAAGCCCCACTACTAGTACAGCAAAACAAGACACAACAATGTACAATGTCTCACCCAATAGGATGACTGTTTGCTGTAGTTTTATAAACAAACGTTTGTGAAAACGGATGTGTGTTGCTTGTAAGAACGTCAAATGGTCCAAACACCATGGAGAGAAGGGGTTAAGCAGGTAAAAGATCTAGTCATCCTGCTTCTGTGTACATGGACAAAAGAACAGAAAGCAAGAATCCAACGGATGTTTGTGCCTCTGAGTACAGCAGCTTTATTTATAATAGGCAAAAGGTAAGAGCCACCCAGATGCCCACAAACATGAATGGATACACAGAAGTGATGCGTGCATAAGATGGACTGTTAACAAGGCTTTAAAAAGGAATTCGGATGAGCTACAATGTGGATGAGAACTTAAGTGAGAGCCAGACACAGAAGGACAAATGCTCTATGGTTACACTTACCTGAAGCACCTCGAATGGGCAACTTCATAGCAGAATACTTTGCCAGAGACTTGAGGGGTTGAGTGGAAAGTCTCTGATTGGGATAAAGAAGGCATGACACTGAATACACAATGCCACTTGATTGTACCTCTCCAAATATTTAAAAGGGTAAATTTTATACTATGTGTCTTACCTATTCACTACAATAAAAAAAACAAAAGGAGCCAGGCACTGGTATTTCATGCCTATAATCCCAGCTACTTAGGAGACTGAAATCTGAAGATCACAGTTCAAAGCCAGCTCTAGTAGTGAAGTCTGTGAGACTCTGATCTCCACTAAACTATCAAAAAAGGAAAAAGCCAGGAATGGAACTGTGGCTCAAGTGGAAAAGTGCTAGCCTTGAGCAAAAGAAGCTCAGGGACAGTGCCCAGGCCCCCCAAGTTCAAGTTCCAGGACCAGCACACACACACAAAGGAATTGGTACCCCAAACTTTAAAGTGGAAGAATTATATAGTATGTGAATTTTCTCAATTAAGTCAATAATTAACATCATGAAACATGCCTAAAATCTCAGCTTTCAGGAGACTGAGATAGGAGGATCATAAATTGAGGCAAGTCTGAATTTCATAGTAAGAACTTAACACAAACAAAACAACAACAAAAAACCCAAACCAACCAACCAATCAAAAAAAAACAAAAACAATAAAGGGATAAAACTCAATGGTAGAACACTTGCCTAGCTTAGATGTGAACATATACACATTCAATCTCCAGCACTGCCAGTATATATGTATATAGAGAGAATATATATAAACACATATATTCAGTACATATACAGATATACTGAAATCTTGGGAAAGGAGCAACAAGAGCAACAGGATAAAGTAAAACCAAAACTAGTAGAATGAAGGAAATAGCAAAAGTAAAAACAGAAACAGTAAAAATAAAAACAGACTCAAGTCATTCAAAGTACCTCTGGGCACTGATGGCTCACACCTATAATCCTAGCTACTCAGGAGGCTGAGATCTGAGGATCACAGTTCAAAGCCAACCAGGGCAGAAAAGTACCTATGAGACTTATTTCCAACTAACCACCAGAAAACCAGAAGGGGCGCCATGGCTCCAAGAGGTAGTGTTTAACCTTGAGTGGAAGAAGCTCAGGGACAGCGCCTAGGCCCTGAGTTCAAACCCCATGATGGGGGTGGCAGGGTGGGGGGGAGGGGAGGAAGAAAGGGCAGGGGGCCGGGAAGAACCAAGAAAGTCAAAAGTTAGATCTAGATCTAGTTCCAAAATAAGAAACTTTCTCCCTGAAACAATCAAAATAAGTAGAAGACCTGGATCACTTAAAAAAGGTAAGTACATAATATATATATATATATATTATACATGTATATAATTCTAATATAGTATATACTAAAATGATATATATATAACATAATACTTACAAATTTGAAAATCTAGCTGACACAATCTTACAAGGAAAAAAACCCCTCCAATAAACTTGGTGTGTCCATTTTTATGCCATACGAACTACAAATCATTGCCTTAGCAGCTTAAGATTTCTAGCTTCCTCCCTGACCAAAAAAAAAAAAAAGAAAAAGAAAGAAAGAAAGAAGGAAAGAAAGAAAGGGCCAGGTGCTGGTGGCTCACACCTGTCATCCTAGCTACTCAGGAGGCTGAGATCTGAGGATCACAGTTCAAAGCCAGCCTGGGCAGGAAAGTCCGTGAGACTCTTATCTCCAATAAACCACCAGAAAACCAGAAGTGGCGCTGTGGCTCAAGTGGTAGAGCGCTTGTCTTGAGCTGAAGAGCTGAGGGACAGCGCCCAGGCCCAGAGTTCAAGCCCCACAACCGACCAAAAAAAAAAACCAAAAAAACAAAAATAACCAAAACAAAGAAACAGCTTCCATCTAGCCTACAGTGGGTGGTTTTATGTGCGTGGAAGACACAGCGCTCTGCATACAAAGCCTCTGCATTGGTGGAGTGCGTCAGCCCACCTGCCGCACAGAGACAAGGCACACCGTGAAGCTAACTTAGCCATCAGACCAAGAATAACCAATGGCATTCTGAGAAAGGAACATGACACACCTGCATGCTCACACACGCGCTGCATGTGAAACTCCCAGTCTTCCTAACCTGTTCTTTTTCTTTTCTTTTTCTTTTATTTTTTATTGTGAAAATACCATACAGAGAGGTTACAATTACATGGGCAAGGTAATGAGTACATTTCTTATCAAGCATTGTTGCCTCCTCCTTTGTTTCCCCTTCCCATCCCTTCCTGTACCCCCTACCCCCCCATCACACACACCAAAGTTGTAAAGTTCGTTTTTCCATATAACGACTTGTACAACCTTTTCTTTTTCTTGGTTGGCCATGGGGTCTTGAACTCAGGGCCTGGACACTGTAAGTTTGTTTTTTTTGCTCGAGGCTAGCGTTCTACCACATCGAGCCACAGCACCACTTGTGTTTTTTTTTTTTTTGTCGGTCGTGGGGCTTGAACTCTGGGCCTGGGTGCTGTCCCTCAGCTCTTCAGCTCAAGGCGAGCGCTCTACCACTTGAGCTACAGTGCCACTTCCGGTTTTCTGGTGGTTTATTGGAGATAGGAGTCTCACGGTCTCTCCTGCCCGGGCTGGCTTTGAACCTCGATCCTCAGATCTCAGCCTCCTGAGTAGCTAGGATTACAGGCGTGAGCCACCAGCGCCCGGCAACCACTTGTGTTTTTTAAGTGGTTCGTTGGAACCTCGATCCTCAGATCTCAGCTTCCTGACTAGCAAGGGTTACAGGTATGATTCACCAGCGCCCAGCGACTGACCAGCTTTTTTGAAACCCCTTCCTTACTTTCCCTGGCTTATTCTCCTTCCTACCCAAATAGCATGCTTCTTGTGTGTTTTAGCATTTCTGGCTCCCCTCTAGGCTGTAGGTTTCTGGGGAGGTCGGGGGGGGGGGGCAGTGGGGAAGGGCACTTCTATGGCATCCATTAATTTCCCAGTTCCTAGAACTGCTTGCTTAGCACATGATTAGGCATTTGACCAGCAAAAGCTTGAGTGAGAGCTGATGTAAAAGTAAAAGGACTATAGATGGAGATGCATTGTAATAGCCAGGCGCTGGTGGCTCACGCCTCTCATCCCAGCTACTCAGGAGGCCGAGAACCTCAGGATCGCAGTTCAAAGCCAGCTGGGCAGGAAAGTCTGTGAGACTCTTATCTCCAATAAACTGCTAGAAAACCGGAAGTGGCACTGTGGCTCAAGTGGTAGAGTGCTCGCTTGGGCTGAAGAGCTCAGGGACAGCGCCCAAGCCCAGAGTTCAAGCCCCAGGAGCGACAAAAAAAAAGAAAAAAAGAAAAGATGCATTATAGTTATAATCAGAATTATTCAATGGTAACCCCTCTGTACAACTACTTAAAAATAATAAAAATTATGACTAAAAATACATATGGATGAAAGTATGGCTCAGGTGGTAGAGCATGAGGTACTGAGTTCAATACAAAAAAGAAAGGGAGGGAGCGAGGGAGGGAACGAAAGAGGTAGGGGGGGAAGAAAAAGATATCAAGTCTATTTATTTATTTCCTCCCTTTTTTTTTCCTGGTCCTAGGGCTTGGGTGCTGTCCCTGAGCCTCTTTGTGCTCAAGGCTAGCACTTTACCACTTGAGCCACAGCACCACTTCTAATTTTTTTGGTGGTTAATTAGAGCTACAAGTCTCACTGACTTTCCTCCCTGGGCTAGCTTTGAGCCACAGTCCTCAGATCTCAGCCTCCTGAATAGCTAGTATTACAGGTATGAGCTACCAATGTCTGGCTTGAAATTCCTTTTATTTGTTTATTTTTGACTATGCTTAGTCAAAACTGCATATAATAAGTCCAAAATATAAGGTGGACTTACTGTATATTCATGCTGAGAATGCTTGAAACCTTCTCTGGGGATCCTTATAGTCAGATGGTTTGATGTGTTGAGCATTGACTAGGGTCTGTTCTACCAATCCATCCATCCACCTATCCATCCGTCCACCCATCCACCCATCCACCCACCCACCAATCCATCCGTCCATCCACCCACCCATCCATTTATCCATTCATCCATCCACCCATCCATCCATTTATCCATTCATCCATCCATCCACCCATCCATCTATCCGTCCACCCATCCATCCACCCTCCATCCATCCATCCACCCACCCACCCATCCATCCATTCACCCACCCATCTATCCACCCATCCATCCATCCATCCATCCATCCATCCATCCATCTACCCCATCCACCCATCCATCCACCCATCCATCCATTTATCCATTCATCCATCCATCCACCCATCCATCTATCCGTCCACCCATCCATCCACGCTCCATCCATCCATCCACCCACCCACCCATCCATCCATTCACCCACCCATCTATCCACCCATCCATCCATCCATCCATCCATCCATCCATCCATCTACCCCATCCACCCATCCATCCATCCCCCTTTTCCATCCCCCATCCATCAATCCACCCATCCATACATCCATTCATTCATCCATACATCTACCCATCCATACATCCACCCTTTCCACCCACCTATCTATCCATCCACCCATCATCCATCTACCCCATCTGTCCACTTATCCATCCACTCACCCATCTATCCATCCATCCACCCATCCACCCACCCATCTACCCATCCATCCACTCATCTACCCATCCATCCACTTATTTATCCATTCAAAGTACCTGGGGTCCAGCCTAGCTCCAGGCTCAATGCCAGGAAAGGTACAGAAGGGGAGGAGAGTGAGACCCACCTCGAGGCCCTGGTGGGGATGGAGAGGGCCAGGATGTAGGGCTCCATGTTTGGTTTGATGTCTCCAACCCTGCCTTTCCTGCAGATCTCAGAAATCATCTTTGTGTCCATCTGCACCTCGGAGTTCTGCCTGAAAGTCTATGTGGACCCCCTCGACTACTGGAAGGACGGCTACAACCTGCTGGATGTAGTCATCCTCATCATCATCTTTATCCCCTACCTGCTCCGCAAGATCAAGGGCAAACACTACCGCTACCTCAACGTGGCGGACGGCATCCAGTCCCTGCGCATTCTCAAGCTCATCCCCTATAGCCGAGGGATCAGGGTGAGTGTTCAGGGCCTGAGGGCAGGGAAGAGGCCCACCAGCCTCGGAGGAAGTTACCAGCCCACTGCTGGCTTCCCCTTCCGGTGTGTGGCAGGTTGAGCCAGTATCATCTCAATTAATCTGAAAACAGTGCTAAGATAGGTGTTGGAAGCTCCACTTTACAGATGAATACCTTGAGGCCCAAGACCGTGGGGCAGTTAAATAGGGTCAGCTGACAGTTGAAAAGGTTTGAAAGGTATGTCCGACTACAGAGGTCATGTGATCCCCCCCCTTCCTGTGCTGAGGAGAGGCTGGCTCCCTCTTCCTTTCTCTTCCTCTCTCTTCTTCCTCCTTCTCCTCCTCCCCCTCCTCCTCTTCCTCTTCCTCCTCCTTCTCCTCTTCCTTCTCCTCCTCCTTTTTCTTCTTTCCTAGCTTCCATATGTCTGCTTTTTTTTTGGTCTGTTGTGGGTCTTGAACTCTGGGCCTGGGCACTGTCCCTCAGCTCTTCAGCTCAAGACGAGCGCTCTACCACTTGAGCCACAGCGCCACTTCTGGCTTTTTCTGCTTATGTGGTGCTGAGGAATCGAACCCAGGGCCTCATGCATGCGAGGCAAGCGCTCTACCGCTGAGCCACTTTCCCAGCCCCCATGTTCCGCTTTTATATCATTATTCATTTTATTTCTTTAAGTAGTCGTACAGAGGGTTTTAATATGTCAAGTTTAAGAGTACAAAGCAGGCTGGGAAGGTGGCTCAGCGGTAGAGTGCTTGCCTCGCATGCATGAAGCCCTGGGTTTGATTCCTCAGCACCACGTGAACAGAAAGTACTGAAAATGGTGCTGTGACAGAGTTGTTGCCTTGAGCAAAAGAAGCTCAGGAACAGTGCCCAGGCCCTGAGTTCAAGCCCCAGGACTGGGGAAAAAAAATGAGTACAAAGCATCTCGATCAATGTTTCCCCTTCTATAATTCTCTCCCAAACCCACTGGGCCACAGTGACTGACTTTCTGATAGTACAGATGACTTGTCTTACAGGCCTAGGCCTCTTCAGGCCTCGGTAACTTGGATCATATAGCTTGCTTCCTCCACTGGATAAAAGTGGGTGTTTTGGTGTTTGTTGGTCTTGGGGCCTCAAGTCAGGGCCTGGGTGCTGTCCCTGAGCAATTTTGGCTGAAGGCTAGCACTCTACCACTTTCAGCATCACTTCCATTTTTCTGGTGGTTCATTGGAGATAAGTCTTACAGACGTTCCTGCTCTGGGCTGGCTTTGAACCCCTGATCCTCAGATCTCAGCCTCCTAAGTAGCTAGGATGACAGGTGTGAGCCACCAGCGTCTGACTTGGCTAAAATTTGGTTGCTTCTCCCATTCCCTCTCTTCTCCTCTCTTTATTTTTTTTTCAACTCCCATTTATCTCCAGTTCTTGGGGGACAGTGTCATCTTTTCCATATTAAAAAAAAAAGCAAATAAAAGCACGTTGAACATCAAGTAGAAATCTGAAATGTAGATAGGACGAGGCAAAGGGCCAAAGGAAAAAGACAATAGTGAAATGAATAGACGCTACATCTCCCTCTCCCCCCAAAACAAAGATGGCAGAGGTATTGTTGCCTCTTCTCTGAGGTGACCCAGGCACTTGAACTGGGGGTAGCCTCTTAACTCCACTCCACCAAATTCCCCTGAAGTGCTGAGATTAGGGGGTGACTAGCCTTTCCTTGCCCCAGAAGCTTCCAGAACAAATCTTACCCTGTGCCAGGTCCACAGACAACTCTGTGGGGGAGCAGCCGTGGAGGAAGGGGCGGGGCCTGTGTGTTCATGCAGTCACTCTTTTCTTGCTTGCCTGTGTGTGTGTGTCTGTGTCTGTCTGTCTGTCTGTCTGTGTCTGTGTCCAGTCTTGCCTCTTCTTCCTTCCTTGTTCCTGGCCCATTTCTGGGCTGTTTCTTCCTTCTGTTGGCAGGAAGTGGCCTGCACAAGGTGGCTGGCCATTTCCCTGTCACTAGGTCCAGGGTTCATCCCCCCTGCTCCCTTCGTCCCTGCTTCCTGTGTCTCCCACCTGACCTCTCCCGGGTGTTGTTTTTCTTGGCCTGGCCCTTGGCGCTGTCTTCTCCGGACTGCAGCCTGCCCCCTCTCTCATCCCCTCTGCGTATTCTCTCGGGGCCATCTTTTCTGCTGCCTAGGACTCTTTGTGCCCCTCTCTGCCCACACACGTGCCCCAGCCCTGCCCGCACATGCCTGCACCTGGGATTTCCTCCTCTTCTGATGCAGGGTGTCCCAACCTTACAGGACTGCCCAACTCCTCTCAAATCCTGCTGTGTGGCCTCTGAAGTAATCATTGACCCCTCTGTGTCTTTTCTTTTGGTCGTGAGGCTTGAACTCTGGGCCTGGGTCCTGTCCCTCAGCTCTTCAGCTCAAGGCCAGCGCTCTACCACTTGAGCCACAGCACCACTTCCAGTTTTCTGGTGGTTTATTGGAGATAAGAGTCTCACAGACTTTCTTGCCCAGGCTGGCTTTGAACTGCGATCCTCAGATCTCAGCCTCCTGAGTAGCGAGGATGACAAGCATGAGCCACTGGCACCTAACCCTCTGTATCTTTTCTTTTTTTTTTTTGGGTCCGGTCATGGGGCCTGAACTCTGGGCCTGGGCACTGTCCCTCAACTCTTCAGCTCAAGGCTAGCGCTCTACCACAGTGCCACTTCCAGCTTTTTTTTTCTTTTTGCTTATGTGGTGCTGAGGAATCGAACCCAGGGCCTCATGCATTGCAAGGCAAGCGCTCTACCACCGAGCCACCTTCCCAGCCCGCAGCTCTCTGTATCTTTTCATCCCTGTTACCTGCAGCCATTGTTGGGCTCCTGTGATGGCCTCCCACACCTCCAAGCAACGCTTCCCTCCATGGCTGGGGGTTGGAGACTTCTCAGGGTACATCAAGTCACGATCCCCTTTTCTCCACACCCCTCCCCTTGTTGTTGGGGGGGGGGGGGGGTTAGGGATAGATGACCCTGTGTTCTCTCCTTGAAGGAAAGGTGATGAGTGCCTGAGGTGCTGGGTATCAGAGCTGGTGTCTAGTAGCAGCAGAAGTAAGGAAGGTGGACGGAAAACCAAACTGGAGCCAGGCACTGGTGGTCACGCCTGTCATCCTACTTGCGAGGTCTGAGGATCACAGTTAGAAGCCTGCCCCGGCAGGAATGTCTGTGAGACCATTATCTCCGATGAACCACCACAAAGCTGGAAGTGGAGCTCAAAGTGGTAGAGCGCTTGCCTTGAGTGAAAAAGCTAAGGGGTACCACCTAGGCCCTGAGTTCAAGCCCTAGGAGTGCGTATGAGCACACACACGCCCAGCGTGCGCACACAATTAGACAGACAGATAGATAGGTAGATAGATAGATACATATTTACATAGATACACACATAGATACATAGATAGATACATACTTACATAGATAGATACATAGATAGATACACACATAGACAGACAGACAGATAGACCTTCATGCACTCAATTGAGAGATTGTATCTGCTCTCTACAAGACTCTAGGTTTGGAGGCTCCATACACTGTTCCCCGGGTCTCAGCCAGCCCTATAGGGGGTGGTGAGACAATTGCCCCATTTCATAGCGGGGAAGGCTGAGGTCACAAGCTGAGGACCGGCCAGTGAAGGCCAGGCCCAGAGAAGGCCAGGCCCAGAAAGAGCGGGAAACCTATGCCTTGGAGCCCTCTCCATGGCCAATGCAGGGCAATTCCCAGACCCCTGGGCCTGGGGCCGAGCATTCGAGCCTGCTGCATCCTGGGATGACCACAGGGGCATCTGTGGTATGGACGGGAGGCCACCCCAGGCAGCTGAAGGCAGATGCTACTGCTGGACAGATGTGGCCCCCAGGACATACAAGTTCTGATCCACTTCATTCATTCATTCATTCATTCATTCATTCTGCCAGCACTCACTGGAGATCTCCCTGCCACCAGGGGCTAAGGACAGCTGTGTGCCCGGCAAAGGGGACCCCAGGCCTCTGAGCTGGCTCAGCCAGCCACGCATGCCTGATGACCGTATTCCCTTCCACGCAGACCCTCATCACGGCCGTGGGACAGACGGTCTACACTGTGGCCTCCGTGCTCACGCTACTCTTCATCCTCATGTACATCTTCTCCATCCTGGGCTTCTGCCTGTTCGGAGTCTCGGACAAGGGCGACCTGGATAACTGGGGCAATCTGGCCGTGGCTTTCTTCACCCTCTTCAGCTTGGCCACGGTACTGTTGAAGAGCAGGGCGGTGGGCAGGGCCCCGGAGCAGGGAGACCGTGCAGATCTGCAGGGCTGCAGGGAGACCATGCAGATCTGCAGGGCTGCAGGGCGGGAATGGGGGGGGGAGGTGGTCCTTCCCCCTGGTCTGGGCATTCCATTGATTCTGGGGTCACTGAGAACTGGTACCCTGGGACCCCGCAGGCCGGCGGGTGAGGAGAGAGCTAGTGCTGTCTCTAATCCTGGGACCTCTTTAAGTCATTTCCACACGTGGTACTGGGTCCTAAGTCTTCTCACACGATGCTCCCTTTGGATGAAGTTATAAATGAGACTCGTAGCACAAAGCCTTTTTGAAAATGGACTGGCACAAAGCCACCCAGGAGAAGTCTGCAGAGCCAAGTCCTGAAGTCTTTAGGCTCAGTGGGAGTCCTAAAGAATGGAGTATTGTTCTTGTTGTTTCTTTACTTTTTTTTTTTTCCTGGTGGTTCTGGGGCTGGAACTCAGGTCCCAGGCACTATCCTTGAGCCTCTTTGTGCTCAAGGCTAGTACTGTACTGTTTGAGCCACAACTCCACATCTGGCTTTTTCTTTTCTTTTTTTTTTTTGGTCGGTCGTGGGGCTTGAACTCTGAGCCTGGGCGCTGTCCTTCAGCTCTTCAGCTCAAGGCAAGCACTCTACCACTTGAGCTACAGCGCCACTTCCGGTTTTCTGGTGGTTTATTGGAGATAGGAGTCTCACAGTCTTTCCTGCCCGGGCTGGCTTTGAACTGCGATCCTCAGATCTCAGCCTCCTGAGTAGCTAGGATTACAGGCGTGAGCCACCAGCGCCCAGCACATCTGGCTTTTTCTGAGTAGTTTATTGATGATAAGAGTCTCATAGATGTTCCTGGCCGGGCTGGCTTTGAACCATGATCCTCAGCTCTCAGCCTCCTGAGTAGCTAGGATGACAAATGTGAGCCACAGGTGCTTGGTGGCTCCTCCTCCTCCTCCTCCTCCCCCTCCTCCCCCTCCTCCTCCTCCTCCTCCTCCTCCTCCCCCCCTCCTCCTCCCCCTCCTCCTCCTCCTCCTCCTCCTCTCTCTCCCCCTCCTCCTGCTCCTCCTCCTCCTCCTCCCCCTTCTCCTCCTCCTCCTCCCCCTCCCCCTCCTCCTCCTCCTCCTCTTCCTCCTCCTCCCCCTCCTCCTCCTCCTCCCCCTCCTCCCCTTCCTCCTCCTCCTTATCCATCTACAACCAGGACTCAAACTCGGTATCTTATGCTTTCGCTCATTGGCTGATGTCCTACGCCTGAGCCACGCCTCCAACTCCATTCATTGTTTTGTTTTGCTTATTTCTTTTCAAGGTGGGCTGGTAAGGGATAATGTCTTTGGGGAGAAAATGGGAGATTTTTGAGAATAGAGTCTGCAGGGGGTTGGGGATGGCTCCGGACGCTGGGCTGGGAGGGGCCAAGCAGGTCTAGAAGCAGTGGCAGCTCCTTGTCAGCCCCCAGCCACACCCCCTACTAGCAGGGGTGAGACCCAGGCGCTACTGTCCTGGGCCTTGGCACTCAACATGACCCTCTCTGCCTGAGCAGGTCGACGGATGGACAAACCTGCAAGAAGAGTTGGACAACCAGAACTTCCTGGTGAGCCGCATCTTCACCATCACCTTCATCCTGCTGGCCTCCTTCATCTTCCTCAACATGTTTGTGGGGGTGATGATAATGCATACCGAGGTGAGGCTGTGCTCCCGGAGAGGGATGTGGGGGAGAGGGGTCAGGCCACGGGGGAGGCCAAGTCTCCGGATGGGATGTGGAGGTGGACAAAAATGGGTCCCTCAATGGATGCTGGGGGCTCACGCCTGTCATCCCAGCTACTCAGGAGGCTGAGATCTGAGGATCACAGTTCAAGGCCAGCCCGGGCAGGAAAGTCTTTATCTCCAGTGAACCACCAGAAAACCAGAAGTGGCACTGTGGCTCAAAGCATAGAGTGCCAGCCTTGAGTGATAAAGCTAAGGGAGAGTTCAAGGCCCTGAGTTCAAGTCCCATTATACACACACACACACACACACACACACACACACACACACAGAGATCACTAGATGGGTCCTTCTCACCCTCACGGCCCTTTTCTCTAAACGTCTGCCTTTGCTCGAAGCAGAGTTAAGCTGGGGAAGCCAACACAGCCATTGTTGGCAGCTTGAGTTGGGAGCTGTGGACAGATTTTCCTGCTAGGCTAGGCAGGGAGAGGGAGACCAGGAGAGGGGACAGTGGGCAGGGGAAGCTGCCCCTCACCGCCAGCCTCTGGCTCTCTAGGACTCCATCAAGAAGTTTAAGCGCGAGCTCATGATCGAGCGGCACACAACCATGATGGAGGAGAAGCAGGTGATCCTGCGGCGGCAGCAGGAGAGGGTCAGTAGGCTGATCCAGACGCAGGTGAGTCACCCACGGGCAGGGGGTACACGCAGCGGCGGCTGAGGGAATGGCCGGGGAAGTGGCGGCGGAGGGCAGGCAGAGGACAGGGGCCTCAGATCCGGGTGGCTCTAGGTACAGCAGGTATCTTTCCTTTGTATTTTCCACACCAAGCTTTGCTTTCTGTAGTCTTGAGTGTCTCCAAGCTACAATTGGGGTGTTAAATGTGGTCATTATTCTGCCCACTCCTTTGTGCGCAGAATTCTACTGGGATGCTTTTTTTTGGGGGGGGCGGGGGAGAAGAAAGGGGGCAGTCCTGGGGCTTAAACTCACGTTCTGGATGTTGTCCCTGAGCTTTTGTGCTCAAGGCTAGTGCTTTGCCACGCGAGCCACAGCTCCACTTCTGGCTTTTTGGTGGTTAATTGCAAGTGTCTTAGGGACTTTCAGGTCCAGGCTCAAACTGTGATCCTCAGAGCTCAGCCTCATGACAGGCTACAGGGTCTTTTGGGCCCTGGGCTGGGGCTGCTCAGGGCTCACCTGGTTCCAGAGGCCCTGGCGGGTGGCACTCATCCTGAGCTTCCCAGCTGTCGAAAACCAGAGCAGGAGTGGCCATGTCTGTGCCGCCTGGGTGTGGCTTCCCTTTTCTTCCTGAGTGTGCTCGGTCCAGCTGTGGCCGCCCTGCCGAGTCCCCTCGCCACCAGAACAGCCCTCCTGTGCCTCTCCAGGGTGGAGACGTCTGTCTAGACCATACCCAAGGGGCTGTACGGGGCCCTCACAGGTGCCTCAGTTTACCCCTGGCCTCCTGTATTTAGGGCTGGTGGCTCACGATGCTGCCTCATCCATGAGAGATTCAGAAGGGTCAGGATAAACTTCTGGGGTGTATTGTAGAGGATTCCCCAGATCTCTGGGTATCTTAGCCGTGTGTGTGTGTGTGTGTGTGTGTGTGTGTGTGTGTGTGTGTGTGTGTGTGTGTGTGTGTGTGTGTGTGTGTGTGTGTGTGTGTGTGTGTGTGTGTGTGTGTGTGTCCTGAGTCTTTTTTCTTTTTGTTGGTCATGGGGCCTGAACTCCTGGCCTGGGCGCTGTCCCTCAGCTCTTCAGCTCAAGGCGAGCGCTCTACCACTTGAGCCACAGCGCCACTTCCGGTTTTCTGGTGGTTCATTGGAGATAAAAGTCATGAATGTTCCTGCCTAGGTTGGCTTTGAACCGTGATCCTCAGATCTCAGTCCCCTGAGTAGCTAGGATTGCAGGCGTGAGCCACCCTGGCTTGTCCCTGACCTTTTTCACCTCCAAGGTTTTTTTTTTTGTTTGTTTGTTTTTTAATTAGAGGTGAGTATGTCCTGGACTTTCCTGTCCGCGGCTGGCTTTGAACCTCGATTCTCAGACCTCAGCCTCCTAGGGAGCTAGGGTGACAGCTGTCACTGAGCTTTAGCATTCCTTGTCCCCGTTCTCATGTCTCTCTTCCTTCTCTAGAAAAGCTCCAACAAGAGTTTTGGCGAGTTGGTGGAGAACTTCAAGAAGACGCTGCAGCACACGGACCCCATGGTGCTGGATGACTTCGGCACTAGTCTGTCCTTCATTGACATCTACCTGTCCACCCTGGACAATCAGGACATCACCATCAACAAGTCAGTCCTGAGGGGCTGGGGGCGTGGCTCAAGCAGTGCAGCGCCTGGCTAGCAAGCTTCAGGCCCTGGGCTCAGACCCTGGTCCCGAGAAACAAACACAAGAGTCAGCCCCAGCCTTTTCCCGTGCCCCGGACTTGGAGGTTGGGGAGGTGTCTAGGGCTAAACCCTTCCCGGAGAACAAGGGGTTTGATGACAGGTTTAGGGGAGCTGGGGGGACCCTAGGGGCTGTGTGCTGAACAGGCAGGCCTGCGGCTGGGGCGCCCTGCATCTCCCTACTCCTCCCCCTTCTCAGGGGGCAGAAAGAGGGGTGCTGGGTAGCTAGTGGGGAGCCCTAGCCTGGTGCTGCCACTATCTTCCAGTGTGACCTTGGACTGGTCAGAGCCCCTTTCCCAACCTGTCCCACGACAGCCACTGTGTCGATGACACAATGGTAAAGTATGTAAGGCTCTAGACCCGGGCGCTGTCCTGCGCTCTTCAGCTCAAGTCCAGAGCTCTACCACTTGAGCCACAGCGCCACTTCCGGTTTTCTGGTGGTTCATGGGAGATCAGAGTCTCATGAACTTTCCTGCCTGGGCTGGCTTTGAACTATGATCCTCAGATCTCAGCCTCCCGAGTAGCTAGGATGACAGGTGTGAGCCACTGGCGCCCGGCTCTCAGTGGACTTTTTTAATGTGAGAGCCCCTTGGAGAGTTTTGGGGACTGGAGAAACGTAAAGGAAGAAGGAAGCAGGGAAGGCCCGCTTTTGTCTTCCATGTGGAGCAGGCTGTATCTGTCACACCACACAGTTCCTAAAGCAGTCCAGGGATCTGTCTCCTACCTGATACACGGGGTAACTTAATGCATGCCCAGCCCCTGCCTCCTGCCCAGTGCCAGCCCACCGCCTCTGACTCTCAAGACCTCACTCCAAGCCAGGTGCCTGTGGCTCACACCTGTCATCCTAGCTCCTCAGGAGGCTGAGATCTGAGGATCTCGGTTCAAAGCCAGCCTGGACAAGAAAGTCCGTGAGACTCTGATCTCCAATGAACCATGAGAAAACTGGAAGTGGCGCTGTGGCTCCAGTGGCAGAGCGCTCGCCTTGAGCTGAAGAGCTGAGGGACAGCGCCCAGGCCCAGAGTTTAAGCCCCATGACAAATAAAACACCTTACTCCAGTCTGATCCCACACCTGCCAGGTGTATGTTGTGGTGGGGCCGGCCTGCAACCCGCTGCCCGGCCTCAGGTGTCCCCTCTCGCTTCACCTTCCAGGCTTCAAGAGCTCTACTATGAGATCGTGAACGTGCTGGCCCTGATGCTCGAGGACCTGCCTGAGGATACCTCTGACATGTTAGACACCTTTGATTAGAAGTCCCTCCAAAGCCACGACAACCCCATTAAAACACAGCTTTTCAGAGCTGGCCTCTGCGGGCTTGCTATGATGTCAGGGGGTGGGGGGGCTTCCCTGCCTGTGGGAACTGGGGGTGCCTATGAAATCTGACTCCCTGGGACCCCACCCATGATGTAGCCCACAAAGGCAGGGGAAGAGGGAAGCTCAGACTCCACATGACCAGGGGTTATGATGGTACCAAGGCTCCCCAGATCTGCCCCTGAGGACCCAGCAGGCTCCTGAGGAAGCTGCTGGAGGGCCTCAAGCTGAGAATGGTTCCCAGCACCCATTGCAAGCTGGGGACTCAGGCCTGTCATCCTAGCCACTCAGGAGGCTGAGATCTGAGGATCGTGGTTCAAAGCCAGCCTGGGCAGAAAAGTCCGGGAGACTCTGATCGCCATTGAACCAGCAGAGAACCAGAAGTGGAGCTGGGAGTGCTAGCCTTGAGCAAAAAAATAAAACAAACTCAGAGACTTCACCCAGCCCCGAAACCCAAGCCCATAGAGACGGGGGGGGGGGGGGGGGGGACGACTCTGGGATGTGATCCGTGTGAGCACCCAACACCTGGCAGAGTCTCAGCCCTCCGCCCACCCACTCCCTTTGCAAGTCTGGTCTGATTTCCCACAGGCCCTGTATTGAAGTCTGGAGCCGCCCCAGCAGCCCCTGCTTCACACCCTCTACTTTCTGAGCCTAAAACCCTTCGCTTCAACAGTAGCATTACCTGCATCCTTGCTGGACAAATGTCTCCCAGAAGTACCAAGGTCCTGGCACCCCTCTGACCCAGCCAAATAGAGGTAATCGAAGATGCCAGGAGTCCCAGGTTTGCTGGTACCCTTGCCAGCAAACAGGGGGGAGAGGGGAAGCTTTGGGGGCCAGGTTGGTTGGTGACCGCAGCCCATGTCTATGTCCTAGAGCTTGGGCAAAGCAGATACTGTCAACAGCTTATGCTGGGTGTGCCCTGGTAACTCAGGTAAACTCTGCATTACTGCTCTGGGCATTCTGGAGCCACCAACGATTTAAAAATGTGTCCTGCTGGGTGCCAGTGGCTCACGCCTGTCATCCTAGCTACTCAGGAGGCTGAGATCTGAGGATCGAAGTTCAAAGCCAGCCTGGGCAGGAAAGTCCATGAGACTCTTGTCTGCTGTGGCGCAAGTGGTAGAGTGTTCACCTTGAGATGAAGAGCTCAGAGACAGCGCGCAGGCCCAGAGTTCAAGGCCCATGACTGACAAAAACAAAAAAACAAAAAACAGATATCCTAAAAATTTGTCCTTGGGGGCAGTAAGGCATAAAGTGTTCAAGTTTTAGAGTTAGAAGCCCTGAGTTCCTTGGCAAGTGTCTAGTTCTTGGAAATCTCACCTATTTCCTTGGGAGGAAAAAAAATAGGATGTTAAATCTAAGCTTGAGCCGGGCACTGGTGGCTCACACCTGTCATCCTAGCTACTCAGGAGGCTGAGATCTGAAGATCACAGTTCGAAGCCAGCCCGGGCAGGAAAATCCATGAAACTCTGATCTCCAATACACCACTCAGGAAAAGCTGGAAGTGGAGCTATGGCTGTGAGCAGAGATGATTGAGAAAGATCTCCAGATAGAGCTGGTTCAGAAGGGGTCAAGGGTCAATCAGACTGGGTGCCAGGCTGGAGGCAGCCTTGGCCTAGACCACAGGGACTTCTGAGTACAATGGCACGCATCTGGAAGGGCACAAGAAGGCTTTCAGAGAGCCGGGAGGGGGGCGGGGTGACGTGCACAGGGCTGGCCTGGCGCTGCTGGCAGAGTCTTATTTGGCGAAGAGTCCCAAAGCAGCCTTTCTATTTGGCTCTCTGGGGCCGCAGAGCAAACACTGGCAGATTGGAATTCCCACTTGGGCTCTCACCAACTCAAACAGGCTCGGCCCAGACCTTCTATTGATTGGCTCAGGGGCAGAGTGGCTCTGCCGGCCCCTGCCTGGCTGTGGGAAGGCAGCTCCCCCTCCTCCCAGCCCCGCCCTCGGGAGCCAGCAGGGCTGTCCTCCCCCCCCCCCCCAGGGAGTGGCTTGGTCTCCAGCCTGCCAGCTTGGGGTTCAGGGTGTGTGGGAGGGGAGCGGCAGCAGGACACCCGCAGGACCTGGGTCTGGATCCCCACATGTCCAAGTCCAGGTCTCTCCAGGAAGACCAGGAATCCAAGGCTGGACATGTATTTATTTACTTATTTTTAATGACTGGTTGATTTCACCACCAAGCAGTGACCGTGAATATGTGGGTTGGTTAGTATTTGTGTGTGTGTGTGTGTGTGTGTGTGTGTGTGCGCGTGTATGTGTGCGTGTGTGTGCGCACGCGCATGCGCAGTTGGTCCTGAGACTCGAACTCAGGGCTTGGATGCCGTCCCTGAGCATCTTTTTTTTTCCTCCTCAAGGCTATCACTCAACCACTTGAGCAGACAGCTTTACTTGCAGCTTTTTGGTGGCTAATTGGAAAAATAAGAGTCTCACAGACTTTTCTGCCCTGCCTGGTTTTGAACCAGGATCCTCAGCTCTCAGCCTTTTGAGTAGTGAGGATGACAGGTGTGAGCCACTGGTGCTTGGCTGGAGAATATGTTTGATCATTTTCTAGAAACTCAGTACTGGGAGACACTGGGGCCTGTGTCCCTTGCCGTCTTCAGATGTAGGTGAGACAGAATGTTCTGGAAACCAGTCTGGCTTCAACACGGCAGATGTTGCTGCTCTTAAGTACATCTCTATTCCTTTTCGTTGTTGTTCTTTGTTTTTTGATGCCGGTATCGGGGCTTGAACTCAGGACCTGGCTGCCATCCATGAGCTCTTTTGATCAAAGCTCGTGCCCTGCCACTTGAGCTACACATCCACTTCTTACGTTTTGCTCATTAATTGGAGATGAGAATCTCATGGACTCAAACCGTGATCCTCAGATCTCAGCCTCCTGAGTAGCCAGGGGGACACAGGCCACTAGCGCTCCATCGGTATTTTAACCTCGGTCCTGGGCCCCAAAAGTTCCTGCTCCCTGCCTTCTGTCTCTCTCTCACGCACACCTCCATCCCAACTGTACACCATTATAGACAGACTTAGGTTTTTTAAGTAATTCTGTCAAACACGTGGCAAAACTGAGGTACAAAGAGGAGAGATGTAATTTACCCGCGATCGCACAGCCAAGGGGAAACCAAGATCTCCCCGGGTGAGGGCATCTGGCTCTTTGTAAAACAGTCTGCCGCAAGGCAGAGCAGTCTCCCCACTTTCTAGGTGGGTGAACTGCAGGGCAGGGGGCGTTGGAACACAGGCCACACACGCATTCTCCTCTCCTGTGCTGGCTCCCCGCAGCCTTCTATTTTTTCTCTTTCTTTCTTGTTAAAAAACGATTTCTGGAACTTTACAAATCAAGCCAGGATTCCCCTTCTGAGCAGGGGCTGAGAGAAGGGGCTCAAGAGGGGGTGTGGGGGGGGGGGGGAGGCCTTCTCCATGCTGGCCCGGGTGGTGGAGGCCTCGGGAGCCTCGGGAACGGGACCGGTGCAGAGGACCGGCAGGAAGCAATCAGTGTGTGCCAAAAGGGTGGTGACTGGGCGTCTAATCAGGAAATTACAGCCTGGGCAGAGAGAGGGTTTGGCTTCGGCTCGCTTCTCCCCAAGCTTCAGCACCACAGCCCGAGTGGAGGCCGTGGCAGGGTTGCTCATGACAGGTAGCACAGCCCGACCATCTCCTGCACGCTGCCCGCCTCCTGCGCGCTGCCCGCCTGCTACAGGCCCCTGGGATCCCCCCCCCCTTCTCTCCTTCCTTTTTTCTTTTTTCTTTTCTCTTGTCGGTCATGGGCCTTGAACTCTGGGCCTAAGCGCTGTCCCACAGCTCTTCAGCTCAAGGCGAGCGCTCTACCACTTGAGCTACAGCGCCACTTCTTGTTTTCTGGTGGTTCATTGGAGGTAAGAGTTTCACGGACTTTCCTGCCCAGGCTGGTTTTGAACCGTGATCCTCAGATCTCAGCTTCCTGAGTAGCTAGGATTACAGGCATAAGCCACTGGCTCGCTCCTTCCTTCCTTCCTTCCTTCCTTTCTTCCTTTTTCTGTGCCAGTAATGAGGCTTGAACTCAAGGTACCTGGGTACCATCCCTAAGCTTTGTTGCTCAAGGCTGAGCCACAGCTCCACTTCCAGCATTTTCTGGTAGTTAATTGGAGATGAGTCTCACAGACTTTCCTGTCAGGGCTAGCTTTTGAACCGTGATCCTCAGATCTCAGCCTCCCAAGTATCTAGGATGATAGACGTGAGTCAGCACTGCCCAGCTTAGAGTAGTATTTTTTTTTCACCTGAGCCCTGAAAGAGCAAGCAGAAGGAAAAGATCTGGAAAGGGATGAGATGGGAAAACACACTGGTTGGGAAGGAGAAATGAATAAAACCACTTATGCACAAATGACAGTTCCTTCCCGGCCTCCTTTCAGGTAACAGACATGATAGACAAAAATCTAGGATTGGCAGGGTGCTGGTGGCTCACACCTGTCATCCCAGCTACTCAGGAGGCTGAGATCTGAGGATCACGGTTCAAAGCCAGCCTGGGTGGGAAAGTCCGTGAGACACTGATCTCCAATGAACCACCAGAAAACTGGAAGTGACGCTGTGGCTCAAGTGGTATAGTGCTCACCTTAAGCTGACGAGCTGAGGGACAGCGCCCAGACCCAGAGTTCAAGCCCCACAACTGAATTTGATTTTATAAATGTACTTTTAGGGCCCAGCCATTCTTGAAATTATCCTAAGAGATCCCGGGACAAAGGCATGAAGATGCCTAGATAAGGGGGTATTTACCATATATACGGATACATCTATCGATTTGTCAGGAAAAAAATAAAAATAAGAATCCATCTCAGTGGAAGAAACTGAGCGTGATGTGTTTCGTCTGTCATCCTAGCTTCCGCTGGAGGCTTCAAATAGGATTGTTAGGAGACACGGCAGAGAGATCCCATCTCGAAAACCTACCTACCAAGTGCCAGGCTCTGAGTTGGAATCTCAGTGCCACAAAAACAAAAATAGCTGGATGCCGGTGGCTCACGCCTGTCATCCTAGCTACTCAGGAGGCTGAGATCTGAGGATGGAGGTTCAAAGCCAGCCCCGGGCAGGAAAGTCCATAAGACTCTTATCTCCAATAAACCCCCAGAAAACTGGAAGTGGCGCTGTGGCTCAAGTGGTAGAGCGCTCGCCTTGAGCTGAAGAGTTGAGGGACAGCGCCCAGGCCCTGAGTTCAAGCCCCATGACCGACAGAAAAAATAACGGATTACCTAAATACTCCCTGGATAGAAGAGTGGTTGAGTTCTTAGGGATCTGTAGCATGTGGCCATTATAAATAAGAGTTTCTTCATAAGAGATTAGATTTTATGGAGTGAAAAAATGCCTTCTTAGGGTAACAGCTATGATGTCCTTGTCACGGTGAGCAGGGTGGCCTGGGTTAGGTGTCCATGTTTGTGCTGGAGGCTGCTGAGTGACCTTTACTTTTGTCCTCATGAAGGAAAGACTATTATTTTAATGATGATTATTATTTTGTAATGTGCTGGAACTGGGGCTGGTACCCAGGGCCTCATTCTTGCTTTGGCTTTTTGCTCAGCATTCTATCACTTCGAACCCTAGTGCCGATTCTGGTCATTTGGGTGATGAATTGAAAATATTAGTCTCAGAGACTTTCTTCCCCATGGCTGGCTTTGAACCACGATCCTCAGGTCTCTCGTTCCTGAGTAGCTAGGATTGATGCCAGGCATGAGCCACCGGCACCTGGCTTTGTGTGTGTGTGTGTGTGTGTGTGTATCATGTAAAATATCCTTTATTAACTTGGGTGTGTGTGAGCATGTGTGTGCATGAAAAGGCTGGGTGTGGATTCCTGGCGGCTTCCCGGATAGAGCGAGGAGAGGAACGGTGGGAATGCCCGCCCCGCAGCCTGCGACAGCTGAGCAAGCAGCAAAAACGCCAGCCATTCTTGGAGTGTTTCCCATGCAGTCGCCGGGACGTTAAACCCTTACTTCAGTTAGATGGGCTAACAAGCCTTGTCTGATTTTGATAGCTAATCATAATGTAATGTGATAATAGCAATAACGGCATTATTAGCCGTGATTACCATGCGTGTGTACTGTCTTGGGCATGTTGTGTGTGTGTGTGTGTGTGTGTGTAGGAGCACAGCACACGTACAGTTTTCCACTCATAAAACCTCATTCTTCAAAACGGTGCCAGCCCAATGCCCTATATCCATTTTCAGGACAAATTACCAACACTTAAAAAAAAAATTGGTCCATCTTACATGGAAGCCAAGTCCAAATTCCACTTTACTTTTCCCTGTATGTTTGAAATACACACACACACACATATACTTATACACATATATATGTATATATATGTGTGTATTTCAAAAGGGTAGGAGCAGGGATGGAGTGATAGGAAAGGAGAGATAAGGGGAAGGAGTGAGCGAGGTATGAAGGCAGAAAGGGGGAAGCAGGCCTTCTTGTTTCAGTAAAAATGTATTTCTGGAATGATGTTTTAGTTTACCCAGGCAGAAAAATTAGGACTGGGTGCTTATTAAACAGGCTAAGTAAGCATGAGTATTTTTAGTAGGGTAGTAAAACCTTGGTCACTTGGACCTCTTTAATAAAGATTCCATGGCGTGCTGGCGGGCATGGTGTGTGTGTGTGTGTGTGTGTGTGTGTGTGTGTGTGCAGGTAGAAATGGAGAGGTTGCTGAGCGGGGGGGTGTGGGGGTGTGGGGCCTGACAGAGGGAAGAAGGTGGCTCCTTTTGAGAGAACCTCCTTTTTCAGAGGCCAGCTCTCCCTTGACACAGCAATCAGATCATTCCCAGCCATTCCTCCTGCCGCATGTTCTTGGTGGAACCTACTATTGGAATGTATTTGCAAACAAAAATTGTATTTCTGCGACATGGGTATAGATTTTCACCTGTCATCCTGGCTGGCTCTCAGGTACTTGATGCATCTTAGGGAGAAATAGATCCTCTCCTCTTCCCTCCGTCCCTTTCTCCCTCTCCCCCCACCCCCTCAGCTTTTCATACACACACACACACACACATGTATATATATATATATATTTTTTTTTTTTTTGGTTGGCTGTGGGGCTTGAACTCTGGGCCTGGGCGCTGTCCCTCAGCTCTTCAGCTCAAGGCAAGCGCTCTACCACTTGAGCCACAGTGCCACTTCCAGTTTTCTGGTGGTTCATTGGAGATAAGAGTCTCACAGACTTTCTTGCCCAGGCTGGCTTTGAACCGTGATCCTCAGATCTCAGCCTCCTGAGTAGCTAGGATGACAGGCGTCAGCCACCAATGCCCAGCTTTGTATTGTTTTTTTTTTTTTATTGTGAAAATACTGCACGGAGGGGTTACAAGATGGGCAAGATAATGAGTGCATTTCTTATCAAGCATTGTAGCCTCCTCCTTTGTTTCCCCTTCCCATCCCCTCCCCCCCCCCACTTTGTATTGTTTAAATAACACTGCACACATCCAGAAATTTCTCTGTTGTACACAAACAAAAATAGTACAATGCTTTAGACTGTTTCATTACTCATTGTGTTTATTTTTATCACCTTGTTTACTTTCTTTTTACTTTTATTTTAAAGTGCAATTAAAGCTGGGCACCTGTGGCTCACGTCTGTCATCCTAGCTACTCAGGAGGCTGAGATCTGAGGATCGCAGTCAAAGCCAGCCCGGGCAGGACCGTCCGTCTGTCGTGAGACTTAACCTCCAGTGAACCACCAGAAAACTCAGAAGCAGAGCCATGGCTCATAGGATAGGGGACTAGCTTTGAACTAAAAAGCCCAGGGGATGGTACCCAAGCCCCGAGTTCAAGCTCCAGAACTGGCACACACACCAAAAAATTAAGAAGTGTAGGCCGGCAACTCTACCACTTAAGCCACAGCTCCATTTCTGGCAATTTGCAGGCTAATTGGAAATAAGAATGAATCTCTTAGCCGGGCACTGGTGGCTCACGCCTGTCATCCTAGCTACTCAGGAGGCTGAGATCTGAGGATCGCAGTTCAAAGCCAGCCCGGGCAGGAGAGACTGTGAGACTCCTATCTCCAATAAACCACCAGAAAACCGGAAGTGGCGCTGTGGCTCAAGTGATAGAGCGCTCTCCTTGAGCTGAAGAGCTGAGGGACAGCGCCCAGGCCCAGAGTTCAAGCTCCACGACTGACAACAACAACAACAAAAAGAATGAATCTCTTGATTTGCAAGGCGCCGGTGTCTCACACATGTCATCCTAGCTACTTGGGAGACAGATCTGAGGATGATCGAGGTGGGAAGCTAGGCTGGGCAGGAAAGTTCCTGTGAAACTCTTATCTCCAATTATCCACTCAAAAACCAGAAGTGGGGCTGTGGCTCAAAGTGGTAGAGCGCTCGCCCTGAGTAAAAGAGCTCAGGGACAGTGTCTAGGCCGAGTTCAAACCCCACAAACACCAAAAAATAAAATCTCTTGCTTTGTGTTTTTGGTTTTTTTTTGGGGGGGGGGGAGGGGTCTGGTCATGGGGCCTGAACTCTGGGCCTCGGCGCTGTCCCTCAGTTCTTCAACTCAAGGCTAGCGCTCTACCACTTGAGCCACAGCAACACTTCCGGCTTTTTTTTCTTTTTGCTTATGTGGTGCTGAGGAATCAAACCCAGGGCCTCAGGCATGCAAGGCCAGCGCTCTACCACTGAGCCACCTTCCCAGCCCGTCTTGCTTTGTTTACATGGGCAGATCACAGCCTCTTGAGTAGCTAAGATTACAGGCGTGAACATTTAGGTCATTTTAATGAGTATAATTCAATAGCATTAAATACATTCACATTGTATACTTCTCCAGAACTTTCTTTGTTCCCAACTGAAACACTACACCTATAAAAGAGTAACTCCCAGTTCCCCCTCCCTCAGTCCCTAACTGCCTTCATCCTGATTTCTATTTATGGATTTACCTACGTAACCCCCATGAGTGGAATCATAATAATGTGCTTCCTTTCATGTCTGGCTAATTTCACTTACCATATATTGGCATATCCTTTTTTAAGGCTGAATAATATTCCTAGAATGATCGCACCACATTCTGTGGGTCCATTCGCCTGTTGATGGGCACCTGGGCCACTTACACCTTTGGTTGCTAGGATGAATGTGTCTGAGCTGTGGCTGTGAGCATGGATGAGTATAAACACAACCAGAAGGGGAAGTGCTGGATCAGGAGGCAATTGTTTAAGTTTTTGAGGAACCATCCAACTGGTTTCTCTCCAAGTCTGGCAGTGACATCATTTTACAGTTCTGTCAGCAGTGTATTCTCATCAGTGCTTGATATTTTCAGTTTGTGGTGGTTTTTGTTTGTTGTTTGTTTTTTGTCAGTCTTGTGGCTTGAACTCTGGGCCTGGGCGCTGTCTCTCAGCTCTTCAGCTCAAGGGGAGCGCTCTACCACTTGAGCCACAGCACCAATTCCAGTTTCCTGGTGGTTCATTGGAGATGAGTCTCACGGATTTTCCTGCCCCAGACTGGCTTTGAACCGCGATCCTCAGATCTCAGCCTCCTTAGTAGCTCGGATGACAGGCGTGAGCCCCCGGTACCTGGCTCTTTTCAGGATTTTTTAAATACTAAATGAGGGAAGTTTCATGACACAACATTGTTTCTTATGCTTTTGGGCCATTGGAGAATTATCTATGCATAGGCCCACCCGTCCTGGGACTTGAACTCAGGGCCTGGGCTCTGTCCCTGAGTTTTTTTTTGCTCAAGGCTATGGCTCTACCACACTTGAGCTTTTTCTTTTTTTGGCTGGTTAATTGGAGATAAGAATATCTTGGGTACCAGTGCTCACACCTGTCATCCTAGCTACTCAGGAAGCTGAGATCCGAGGATCGTGGTTCAAAGCCAACCCGGGGAAGAAAAGTCCTCATGAGACTATCATCTCCAATGAACCACTCAAAAACCGGAAGTGGAGCTGTGACTCAGGCGGTAGAGTGCTCGCCTTGAGCACTCCAAAGAGGCTCAGGGACAGCGCCCAGGCTCTGAGTTTGAGCCCTACAACTGACAAAAATAAATAAATAACATAGTATCCAGGACTTTCCTTTCTCCCCACCGGGGGGGGAGGGGTCTCAGACCCCTGTGTTGGTCTGACTCTGAGCAGCACTGCCCTGGTGGCTTCTGCCAGCCTAGAAGAGAAAAAGCCCCAAACCGCTCTGTAATCATCAGGCTCGGGTTCGAGTCCTAAAGCCGTGTGACCTTGTAAAGCCACAGGACGCAGCTAGGAAGAGAAACAACAGCACCGAGACACCTGCCTCTGTTTTGACCCAGATGCTGCTCCTGCCCCACCTCCTGCAGCTCTCCATTGGTGCCCCGCACAGGCCCCACCTCCTGGCTCCCGAGCAGCTGCTTGATAGGTGCACACCTGCCTGGGTAGCACCAGTTAGCCCGCCAGTGCTGGGGCCAATGCTCTGGGGCTCCTGGCAAGGGGCAGGGGGCAGAGCCTGCAGGGGGGAGGGGAGGGGGGCACAGGGACTTCTTGGGAGGTTGAAGGTAACAAAGGCCACCCAGGAGAGGAGCAGCCCCAGTACTGACAGCACAGAGGTGTGTGTATGTGTGTCTGTCCCACACACGTGAGTGTGTGTGTGTGTGTGTCTGGGTTTCAGGGCTGATATTCCAGGACTCTTTGTTCTATACCCTGGGCTGCCCACGCCCCCTGCTGCTCTGACACAGGCCTGAGCTCTGAAGGGCAAATCCACCCTGTGCTCAGCTTTTCTCTTTCTTCTGGATCTTCAAAGCTCAGCTTCTTGAACTCTGTCTGTCTGCCTGCCTGCCTGCCTACATTTATTTATTTATTTAGGAATGGAGGGGGTGGGTTTGATCATAGTACACCTGTGCACATGTATAAATACCACAACAAAACCTCTGCACAAAGCCGGGCGCTGGTGGCTCACGCCTGTCATCCTAGCTACTCAGGAGGCTGAGATCTGAGGATCACTGTTCAAAGGCAGCCCAGGCAGGAATGTCCCTGAGACTCATCTCCAATGAACCACCAGAAAACCGGCGCTGTGGCTCAAGTGGTAGAGCGCTCGCCTTGAGCTGAAGAGCTGAGGGACAGGACCCAGGCCCAGAGTTCAAGCCCCACGACCAACCAACAAATAAACCACAAACACCTCTGCACAATTAATTTACCTAATTGCTTTAAGACAGCCTCACACTCCCGTCACTCAGACTGGCTTAGAACTGGCTCTTCCTGCCTCGGCCTCCTTGGTGCTGGGATTACATGCGTGCATCACCATGCCTGGCTTGTGACTTACACCTTTTTATTTTGTTTCCCACCTGAAGAGGACAAATGTGATACACGCAGGGTTGTGCTAAGAGCACAGAACCTGACCAGAGGGTCCCAAGTGCAAGGGCTGACTCTACCCTTCGTTAGAGGGGCCATCTTTGGGTGAGTTTACTGTTGTTCCCTAGGAACTTCAGAGGCTTCTTAAGAACAAAAAAATAAGGGTGAACAGCCCCTCAGACACATGGGAAGTGTTCTTAAAACCAAACAGGAGAATCTGGGGTGCATGTGTGCCCCATCTCAGTAGCCATCAGAGCAGGGTCCTTATTCCCCTGGAGGCCCAGCAGATGGCAGGACCTGGGCCCTGTCTGTGGATGAAAAGCTGGACTCCAGGGGAATGAGCTGGATTCTTGGGTGCCCAAGCCTAGGATGGTGTCTAGAGCAGGGCAGGAAGAGGATTGGTTGGCAAGAACTGTCCATCATGGCTCACGTGACACTGAGGACTGGGGAGGAAAATCCAGCTGAGCCCCAAAGGACCGGTGCATGTGTGTGTGTGTGTGTGTGTGTGTGTGTGTGTGTGTGTGTGTGTGTGTGTGCATGCATGCCCTGTCAACCCCACAACCGCACATGCGTGCTCATTTTGGGGGCCTGGGCGCTGTCCCTGAGTTTTTTCTTTCTGCGCAAGGTTGGTGCTCTACCACTGAGCCACAGCCTCACTTCTGGGTTTGGTATTTTATTGGAGATGAGAGTCTCATGGACTCTCCTGCCTGGGCTGGCTTTGAATGGAGAGCCTCAGATCTCAGCCTCCTGAGTAGCTAGGATGACAGGTGTGAGCCACTGGCTCCCAGTGGCTTAGACGTTGCCCTGCTGAGATGGAGAAGCCCAAGGGGGGAATCAGGGCTTCCTGGTCCTAAAGTGAAATTAGAATAACAGCAGTAATTAATGCTATCCATAACCATCGTTTATTGAGTGCTTTTGTCACATGCGTTGTCTCCGTTCTTGCAACAACCAAGGTGAGTTGTTACTCCTTTGTGTGAAAAGGTGATTTCCTTTTTATGAAGACCAGAGAGGTTCCCAGACGTGAAGTCCCTTCCGAAAGTGAAATCTGAATTCCAGCCTTTGCCCTCAAAACAAAACAAAACAGAAAACAGTAGTGGCCAATTGGGCACCACTGTCTCACGCCTGTCATCCTAGCTACCAAGGAGGCTGAGATCTGAGGATCAAGGTTCAAAGCCCAGCCTGGGCAGGAAAGACCGTGAGACTCTTTATCTCCCATGAACCACCTGAAGACCTGGAAATGGAGCTGTGGCTTAAAGTGGTAGAGGGCTCATCTTGAGCACAAAAGCACGGGGACTGCATCTGGGCCCTGAGTTCAAGCCCCAGCCCCGGGACTGGCACACACTAAAAAAACAAAAACAAACAGCAAAACTTCCTGCGGATGTTAGGACCCAGGAACTAGCCTAGAAAGTGTGGAAGGTAAGGCAGACCAAACTACCCAGCCCCCACTTTTTCTCTGTGAATGGGGAGGGGGAGGGGGCTGATATTTCACCTGGACAGACACGCATGCTTGCAGTGCTCAGTAACAGAGCCCCCTTCCCCCCAGTGCCAGCTCCCCCACCCCACCCAGATCTCCAGGGCAGATCTCCAGCTGTGGCTCCCACAGCCCCTTCCCACAGCTGTGGGTAGCCGGACTCTGGGAATACATGGCCCAGAGGGAGGGAGACCTGCAGCCCGCCTGGCGTTGGAAGCCTGGGGGAGGTGACTTCAACTCTCGTTTTCAGGAGGTAAAGGTTACACACAGTGGCCGGTCTCGATTTCCTTTCCTGTCTAAAAGAGCCAGCCTCCTTTTCACTCCTACCCCCAATTTCTGCCTCTATTGGGGGGGTGGGAGGGGGAGAGTCACTCTGCCAGGGCCATGGAAGAACAGATCTAGTGGTCTGTTTCTTGGGGAGCAGGGGGTGGGGGGGCTAGTTGTGTATGGCCCTCTTCAGATGGTGATCCGTGCGGAGGCTGGGTTTGCCTTGAGTCCAGCATTGCCAGATGGATGCGTGGCCTCGTGTGCTCACGCTTCGTGCTCATGGGGGGGGGGCACTGTGAAAGTCCCAGCCTCACAAGGAGGCTGTGTACTTCGCGCAGGGCTCTGGCTCCACTCGAGATCTCTCCACAGCCACTCCTGCAACTCCCCCTCTGCCATGGGCTCCAGAGCGAAGGCCAGAGTCGCAGGCCTGAGCGGTCGCTTGTCCAGGAAAGGGGGTGGAGTGGGGCTGTGTCTCTCCGTCTAATCCCTAGCATCAAAATCAAGAGCACAACAACGTCGAATGAATGAATGAATGAATGAATGATAGTCACCTCTGCAGTGTCCAGAGGAGGGCATTTTTTGGGAGGGAGTCCCGGTTCCTCCTTGGGGGGCTTCAGCGCAGCAGGGAAGGGTTTTTCACCCACACCGGAGCCCCAGAATGGGGTCGGGGAGCCCTCTCACCTGGAGCTGGAGCTGACTTTCTCCAGAGCTTTCCTCTCTGCTTCCCACTGCCTTCCCTCCCCACACGGCCTTCTCTCCATCTCTCCAGCCTCTCCTGCCTTCCACGGAGTCCCGGGGCTCCCCCCCACCCCACAACACACACACACCCCCAACCATGCCTGGACAGATGTGTGGGGGTCTGGGGGAGGCACTCAGAATACAGATGTGGCCGTGTTTATGTTTCCAGAGAGGGTCTGAGCTCTTGCACTGGAGCTGTGGGGGGAAGGGTGGCCAGACCACGGGGCTCCCCCCCCCCCAAGTCTGGATGGTCCTCCAGGGAGGATTCCCTCCACTCCAAGGCTCATCTGGAAGGTGGGGAGACCTGGCTTCGGGGGGAGGGTGTGGGTGCATCTCCAGGGCTACGGTAGGACCTGGGCCTGTCTGGAGGAGGCTCAGGGAGCCATGGCAGGGCTCTCCCCAGCGGAGGCCGGCCTGGGCTCCGACTCCCAGGCAGGCCGCGATGGCCAGCATCACCAGGCGATTGCAGAATTGCAGCACATCTCGCCCTGTCCCTCACCTTCCTTCCTTCCTCCCGCCACTGCCCTGAGAAGTAACTGCTGGACGGGAGGCGGGAGGCGCAGTTCACAGGCTGGGCTTGTTCAGTAGTTTCCAACACCCGGGGAGGGCGGAGGCGGCCGCAGCCCCCTTGGGTTGGGATGGAACTGAAGCGAGTCCTGTGTGGCTGGACACTTTCTCCATCCACTGGGGAGAAGGCCCTCCCTTTGGTGGGGGTACCAGGGAGGAGGGCAGCAAGGCCAGGGCTTCAAGAAGGGGGGGGGCAGAGGATGGATTCCTCCAGAAGCAACCACCCCAGTCCAGAAGAGGGTCTGGGGAGGGGGACCCCACCCCGACATTCTGGAGGGAGGGAGGGCAGGGGTGTCCAGAGGTGGAGTTAGGGGAGGAAAATGAGGGGGTGCTGGTGGGAGAGGCCGGGGAGTCCGGCCAGAGTAACAGTGTGTGTGTGGGGGGGACGTCTAGCTTTCCATCCTACTCTGGGGGTGCGCTTTTCGGGGTGCCTCCCTCTTCAGCCGAATGAAGCAGTCTGGCGGGGGAGGAGGGGAGCTCGGGCTACGGTTTTAATAGACGTAACATGGACAAGTCGATATAGACAGATTTATAATTGTACAGTCAGTCCGACATACACCAGGACGCTGTAAACACCGGGGCGCGCAGGGGGGGGCGGAGAGCGGGTGTGCAAAGTGGGCGCGGGGGGCCCTGGGGCCGCGCCCCTCGCTCTCTCCGGGGGGGCTGGGGGAGGGCGCAGTGAGGACTGGGGGGGGGGGTCCCCTCCCGGACGGGGGCGCGGGGTGGGTGGAGCAGAGTTTGCCTGGGCCAGCAGCGGCTCAGCTCAGGGCTGGGGACAGAGGGGTGCGCCCAGACGCACAGCCCCACAAACGGCTCCATCGTGGATCTGTCCGCACGTCGTTGGCGGGGCGGGGCGCGGAGTGTGGGGTGTGGGTCGCGGGGTCCCGGGCGGGGCGGGGTGGGGGGAACGAAGCGCACACCACCCGTGCATCCCCGGATGTGGGTGGGGGGGAGGGGAAGGCGTGTGGAAATTGCAACTCATCCATTTGTAGCTTGGCGGGTTTTTCCCCCTCCGACTTTTCTGTTTGCCGCTTTCCAGCTTTTTCTTATCCTTTTGGTCTTTTTTTTTTTTTTTTTCATTTTTGGCCAAAAAAAAAAAAAAATAGTACTTTTTTTGTTCTTGGAGGGCAGAGTTGGGGGGTCCGGTGAAGCAAACACGAAACCAAACTGGCAGAAGGCGGCGGACGGACGGACGGACGGATGGATGGATGGGGGGGGGGGGGGTGACTGCGCAGGCGCAGCAGAGGTCGGCGCCGTGGTCCCTCGCGCGCGCGCGCGTGCGTGCGTCCCCCCCCGGGGCGCGTCCCCTGCGTGCGCTCCGCGCGCGCGCGCGTCCCCCTCCCCCGGGGCGCGTCCCCTGCGCGCGCGCGCGCGTCCCCCTCCCCCGGGGCGCCGCGGGCGGTCAGCTGTTGTACTGGCACGCGTTGAGGCCCGACGCCGGGCCCTGCAGGCCGCCGTAGCCGAAGGACGAGTGCTGCTTGGACTTGAGGCGCAGGCTGGCCAGGCTGGAGTTGCACGTGTCCCGGTAGACGCTGTAGGGCGAGGCGGGCGCGCCGTACGGGCAGGCGCCGGGGGACATGGCCGAGTTGAGCGCCGTGGAGCCGGTGAGGTTGTTGATGTTGTTGAGGCCGGAGTTGGGCATGCCGGGCACGGCGCCGGGGCCCATGCTGGACGGCATGGTCATGGACGAGATGGAGCTGGGGGCGGAGAACATGGACTGCGAGGACAGCGGGCTCATGGAGTTGAAGAAGGTGAAGCTCTTGGTGGAGAGCGGCGCGGGCGCCAGGCTCTTGGCCGCCCAGTTGTTGTAGGAGTAGCCGGCGGCGTACACGTCCTCGTAGGGCGGCACCAGGCCGCTGAACTGCGGCACGTAGCCGCCCTTGCACAGGTCCAGCTGCTGGTTGCGCTCGCGCTTCCGCCACTTGGCGCGCCGGTTCTTGAACCAGACCTGGGGGAGGCAGCGCGCGCGCGCGCGTGCGCGCGGAGGGAGGTCGGAGGGGGGCGCGCGCCAAGGCCGCGCCCCAACGCCACCCCGCGGCTCCCCCCTCCCCGGGGGCCCGCGTCGCCTCCCTCCCCACCCCACACACCCCTCCCCGGGGATCCTTAACTGATCCCCAGAAAGTAGGGTGGGTTTTTTGTTTTGCTTTTTCTCCCCCCCCACCCCCATCTTCATCCTCTTCCTGGCACGGAAGCGCGATCTCCCCGGACACACACTTCCGTGCCCTTCCTCCTCCTCCTCCTCCTCCTCCCCAACAGTCATCCCCCCCCCCCCCCGTCTTCTGATGCAGATTCTAACCCCCCCTCTTCCTCCTTCCCCTCTCTTCCTCCTTTTTCCCTTCTCCTTCTTGCATGCAATCACTTCCCTCCCTGTTCTCCCGAGACGGATTCTAATCTTTCCTCTCCCCCCTTCCTCTCTTCTTCCCCTCTTCCAACCAATCTTCATCTCCCTCTCCTGTTCTCCGGATACGGATTCTAAATCTCTCTTCCTCCTTTTTTCCCTTCTCCTTCTTGCTTGCAATCTTCATGTCCCTCCCCGTTCGGATACAGATTCTAAACTTCCTTTCTCTCCTCACTCGCTCTCTCTTTCCTTCTCCCTCTTGCAACCAATCTTCCTTTCCCTCCCAGGTTTCCCGACACGGATTCTAAACTTCTCTCCTTCCCCCTCCCCTCTTTCTCCTTTCTCCGCTCTCGTTTTGTTTTTTTCCTTCTTCTTGTCCCCCCTTTCCAACCATTCTACTTCTCCATCTCCCCCCCCCAACAACGCGTCTCCCTTCCAGCCTCGAAATAGTCCATCCCTTGATTCCTTTTGTCCCGCGAACACAAAAAGGACGCGCGCTGCCCCCTAAGAAGTGACCGTCTCCAACTCCTCCATCTATTCCCCTTGGCTGCGCAGCCCGAGTCCGTTTTTGCTGACCACGTTTCATCCTTTCTACCCCCGAATGGTGTTTTTGTTCGCTACGCTCCCTTTCTTCTCCCTAAGTCTAAATTTTGTTTTTGTTTTTTTTTAAATCCTCCGTTCTATCCTTTTAGATTCTTTCCCGAATGTTCAGGGTGTTTCTTTCCCCCCAAATATCTGACCTCCGCTGTTTCTTTTAAATGCTTGGTTCTTTTTCTAAAATACTCGATCCGTTTGCTGCTCCCTTAAATATTTAATTTCTTTCCTGTTGCCTAAATATCTGCCAACTATGTTTCTCCACAAATATTTAATTTCCGCGGGCCCACTTGGTTCCCCTTAATCTCCACCTTTTCTCCTGGAAAAAAAAAAGATTGGTGAGAACCTTTTCTTTCCTTCCAAACGATCACATCCTTTCTTAAGCTAAGTCTACCCACTGAAGGCCGCCTGCCCTTCGGGACCTTTCTTCAGTCCAGGGGCTATTTCCCAAGCCGGTTCTGAGCACCTCAGCTTTTTTGGGGGGGCATGGACCCAGCACTGTGGCTGCCTGATTCTACCACCCCCCATCAACTACACACACACACAAATACACATACACACCACCCCGGGCAGAATTAACGAATTCGAGATGGCTGAGTCTTCCTTCACCCCGCTACTCGCCAGCAGGCCAACCTGACTGGGGGAGCGGCTCAAAGCCGGGGGGCTCTGCCCGCGGACTGGGGTTTGGCCCGGTTTGGGCAGCGCTGCCGCCGCCGCCTGCCCGCCCGGGGAAGAAGGGTTTGTCCAAGCTCTTGCTCTTACTGGGAACCCAGAGGAAGGGTACTGCGGCCTGGTGGAAGCACCCCCCCACACTGCACCCCAAGACCTACAGGGAGAAGGAGTCACGACCTCGGCGCGCGCCGGGGGTGACCGGCCAGGCCGTCCCCGGGAGGGGAAGCTGAGCGCAGAAGGAGACCTCAACTTCCAAGAAGTTTCCAGACGCCTTGGGAGGCGGGGAGGACCTGCCGGCCCGTCCTTCCCTTCTCCTGGCCTTTCCCTTTCGCTTTCGGGGTGGGGGGGCAGGGGGAAATCCTCCGCCAGTCCGGGGTGGGGGGGACCCCTGGGTGTGCTGCGACTCCGTAATGAGTCCCGGGGCCTCGGGGAGCCGCTGGGAGCGGGGCCGGCGCTGCGGGGCAGGCCGCGCCCGGGGCGCGTGGAGCAGCGTGCGTGTGGGGTGGGTGCAGGTCGAGGCGGGCGGGCTCCCCCCCTCCCGTGGGCGCGCGCGCCCCGCGCTCACCCGCACGCGCGGCTCGGTGAGGTTGGTCCACACGGCGATCTCCTCCCGCATGCTCATGTCGGGGTAGCGGTTCCTCTGGAACGTGGCCTCCAGCTCCTGCAGCTGCTGGCTGGTGAAGTGCGTGCGCTGCCGCCGCTGCTTCTTCTTCTTGGCGGGGTCCTCGGGGCCCGCGCCGCCGCCCGCGCCGCCGCCGCCGCCCGCGCCGTCCTCCGGGCCTTTGGGTTCCCCGCCGCGCTCCTTGTCTGCGCGGGGCCAAGAGGGACGGGCCGGGGTGGGAGGGTGGCTCGGCGCGGTCACCAACCACCCCACACCCCGGGGAGGCCCGGCTCCGGCCTCCCGGGCGCCGTCCCGGCTCCGCCGAACCCAGCAGCGGCCTGCGCCCCGCGCCCCAGAGCCCGGCGAGGCCCGGCCTGCGCCCCGCGCCCCGCGCCCCAGAGCCCGGCGAGGCCCGGCCTGCGCCCCGCGCCCCAGAGCCCGGCGAGGCCCGGCCTGCGCCGCTGCGGGAGCCCCCCCCACCCCGCGCCCCCGGGTAGATTCCAAGTCTGAGGATGCGGGCGGGGTGTCCCTGCCAATGTGAATCAGGATGGAACTTTCTGGAATGAAGTTGGCTGGGGAGGAGGTCGTCTCAAGGCAAAGCCCCGAGCGCCCCGGGCCTTCCCGCTCTCTCCCGCCCTCACCCCGGGGAAGGCACTGGGGTTCCGGGCCTTGGCGGAACTTCCCGGGCCTAGAAAACCTTCGCCAGCGCGGCGCGGCCGGCCGGTGGGCAGCTCCGGGCCTCGCGCGCGCGCGCTCTCTTTCTATTTCTCGTTCTTTCTCTCTTTCTCGTTCTCTCTCTCTCTTATCTTCAAAGCTAGGCGTTTCACGCAAGCCGTAGGACCCCTCACCGAAGCGCAAAAGGAAAAGTAACCCGCGCACAGCACAGGCGCCTAAGAGTCCCCAGCGCCCCGCCGAGCACTAGCCCCGGACACCCCACGTAGCCCGGCCCGCGCCCCAACACCCCCGGCCGGCCGGCCAGGGACAGAGCGGGCGAACGCGGGACACCGCCAACCCCGCGCGCACACCCGGAGCCTCCACGCGCGCGCGCCCTCCAGGCGGACGGACAGACAGACGGACGGACGGACGCTCCTCGGGGAGGTTTTTTTTTTTTTTTGGTTTCATTTTTTTAGGTTTTTAAACCTCTGTGGCATGGTGGAGAAACCGTGTCGGCCCCGGGGCCGGCGTCACCAACCCCTTCGCCGGGTTCATTTTTTTAAAAAAAAAGTCCCAAGCAGAGCGCCCCGCATTCTGGTTCATGATTTCAATTCTCTCCCCCCCCCCCCAAAACCCCCAACACCGTGAAGACGCATTTTTGAGGAGGGAAAAATATATTTTCCCCCGGAGAAATGCGCCATTTTGGAGGGACTTTTCTTTTTCTTTTTTAGGAAAAAAAGAAAAATCCGTCTGCAGGAATCAAGTCTCCTAAGGAGGTTGTTTTGGATCCGCCCGGGTGGGGAGGCCTCCGGGCCGGGCCGGGGATGCGCGCGCGCGTGTAAATAGTAAAACAGGCCCACGCAGCCCGAGTGACCCTCCGTCCAGGGCCTTTTTGAAAGGCAACCTGTGTTTGCTTCTCCGGGGTTCAGCACACACACGACTTACACGCTCACGCACGCCACCAGCAACCAACCCAACACCACCCGCTCCAAACTCTGCAAAAGCAAAACACCAAGCGCGCAGCCCGGCGAGGGAGGGGTTTTTTTCCTTCTTCTTCTTCTTCTTTCTCCCTCCTTTTTTAGAAAAGAAATTAACCCCCAAAGCCGAGCGAGGACTCGTTCCCGGGACGCACAGCACGGCGCGGGCGAGGGAGTCCGGGGAGTCCAGCGAGAACAAAACAAAATCCGGGCCCACGGCCGGCGCCGCGCGCCCACGGGGACCCCCCGGGCGAGCGCGACCGGAGCGGGGAACTGGGGTGGAGAAGAGCGGGTGAGAGGCTCCCCAGGACCCCCCCTCCCCGCCCCGGGGAGGAGGAGGAGAGACCCGGACCCGGCGATCGCCACCCGGTCTCCGGGAAAGAACACCCCCCCACCCCCCAGCTCCGGAGACAAAATCCGCGGCGGCGCGGAAGGGCGCGCGGGGCGGCGGAGCCGAGACCCCGGCGCGGGGACCCCGCGCACGTGGGCCGCGATCGCCCCCGCGCCCCGTCCGGGTCGCCCCCCGGCCTCGCCCCGGCCCGATCCTCCCCCTTCCCACGGCTGCGTGTGCGTGTGTGCACACGCGTGTGACCGTGCGTGAGCGGGCGCCCGCCGTCGCGGCGAGGGGACCCCGGCCGCCCCGCGCTCACCTGGCAGCTCGGTGTCCGAGGACTCGCTGGCCGAGTTCTCCAGCGGCTCGCGGGGGTCGGCGGCGCGGGCCAGGTGGAAGGCGGCGGGCCCCAGGTCGTGCGCTCCGGGCGGCGGCGGCGGCCGCAGCCCCTCGGGCAGCCGCTCCAGGCTCATGCCGCCCTTGAAGGCGTCCATGGGGGGAGGCGGGCGCTCCGGGGAGCCCCGGGCTGGGCGCGCCCGGCCGCCCCGCGGTCTGCGATCTGCGGGGGGGTTGGGGGGGGAGACGAGAGCGGCGTCTAAGCGGCTGCCCCCCGGGGCCGCGCGCGCCCGCGGCGACTCCGCGCCCGCTCCATGGGCCGCCCGGGGTGCGGGGCCGGGCGCGCGGGCTGAGGCCGGCGGGCGGCGGCGGCGGCGGCTTCCCGCGGTCCCGCGGAGTGGAGCTCGGCGCTCGGCAGGCTTCCCCCCGCCGCTCCGGCCTCAGCCCGCCCGGCCCCCCGGCCCCCGGGCCCCGGCTCCGGCTCCGGCTCCCGATTTGGGGCCGGTTTACTGAGGCTCCAAGACGGCGCCGGCAGGAGTCTGTCTTAAAGAGACAGCGCGCACCGCCAGGTTCCAGCAGTCCCCGCGCCAGGGGAGGTGGGTGGGGTGGGCCCTGGTGGGAGGGGGGGCGGGGAGGGAGGGAGCGAGCGAGCGAGCGAGCCGCGCGGGCGCGGAACCCAGCCCCGAGCCGCCCGCCCGCCCGCCGCGCCCGCCCTCCCCGCGCGCCACCTTCCCGCCGCTCCCCACCCCCTCCCTCCCCGGTGACACACACCGGGCCCGGCCCGCGCCGCACAAAAGACTCCACTGCCCGGTTCCGGTGCCCACCCCGTGCCCCCCCCGCCCCGTCCCCCCCACTCCGCTCCCCCCCACACCCCCATCCCACAGGCGCGGTGGAGAACAGCCCGGGACCAGCGAAGGTTCCCGGCCGAGCCGGGAGCGCGCGGACAGCCCGGGCGCCTCGGGGCCGGCGTCAGGCCGGGGAGCGGAGCCCCGGGGTCGGGGGGGGGGGCGGTGGCGGGCCGCGGCCTGGCCACGGGGCCCGCGCCCTCCCGCCCCTCCCCAACCCCCGGACTCGCCTCCCGGGACCCCGGGCCCGGCTGCGTGACAGCAGCCGCGCTCCGCTGGGCCCCGGGACGCCGCCGCCCCGGCAGCCGGGACCCCGGGATCGGGGGGGGGGGGGTGACACCGGACGCGTGCGGTGGGCGCGTGCGGGCTGGGGGAGCCTCCCTTCCCGCCGTGCGCCCCGCCCGGGGTCGGGGATGGCGGGGACACCTTCCCTTTTCTCCTCCTCCCGGGTTCCGCGCCTCCGGCCGCCGGGGCTGGGGAGCTTTGCCCGGCCTGCGCCCCCCGCCCCCCGCGCTGGCTCCCCCCGGGCTCAGGCCGCGGTGGGGCCGGGGGCGGCGGTGCTGGCCGACCCCCCCCCCCCCCGGGCAGCCGCCAAGCCCCGCGCGCCCCGACCCTGGGCTTCCACATCGCCTCCCAAGGGGTTGCTCTGGAGGATGGGGGACCCCTTAACCGGACACAGGCCCTCCAGCCCCCCCACCCCACCCCGAGGGTCCCCGGCTCGGCCCTCCTGGTCCAGCGACGTTTGCCTAAGGCTTTTTGCTCGACAATTGTTAACCGGCCCTGAGACTTAAACAAACAGGCGGCAGCCGGGGCGAGGCGCGGCCCTGACCTGCCCGGCCGGCCCAGGGATGGATGGGCGCTGGCCGTGGGGTGCGGGAGGAGGCCCCAGGGAGGGAAGCCCTTCCCTAGACCCGGGGTGGCGTCCTCACCCGCCCGCCAGGCTCCCTGGTCTCCTCCCGGGTGTCCGCTCTGCACCCACAGTGCAGGTGTTGGTCAGCGCGTGGACACGCATCCTCCTCCCGGTTCAGGGAGGCAGCCAGGCCTCGCGCCCGGCCCGGATCCCCCATGAGGATTGTGCCAGGGTGGAACCCAGCCTGTCTCCCACCCCCGGGGGGAGGGATGTCCCCAACTCTGGGCTATGGAGAGAGGACTCGGAGCCCCAGGGCCTGGCCGGTGCAGTGGCCTCCGCGGCCTCTGGAGGCCGAGGCTCAGGTGGGGAGGCTTATGATGACCCCTGGAAGGTGTGTGTATGTGGGGGACTAGGAAGGCTCAGAGGGGGCCCTGGGCACGCTCAGATCCTCACCCCACTTCCACGCAGGGTGGGTACGCTGTGCGCGTGTGCACGTAGACACGCGTGTGTTTGTAGGAGATGGGAGAGGTGTATCCTAAGCCCGCAGACAGCAGAAACGAGCGGTCTGCCAGCATGGGCGCGTGGGGGTCGGTTTCCCCGATTCTGTCACCGCAGCTTCTCGGTAGCAAGTGTGCGGTTGCCCTGGGCCTATCTTGTGCCCCCGTGCGGGCCAGTTTTCTGGGCAGGCACCCCCCACCTGGATGCCTGCTCGCCGCCGTGCGCCCTAGAAAGGCCCTACCTGCACTTTCCAGTATCCTCACCAGGCGGGAGCCCCACTCAGGGCCGAGGTCAGTGGGGACCGTAGGAAGGGCTGCGGTCCAGTGGGGGATGAGGGAGGGACTGAGCGAGGAGGCCGCAGAGCCCACCCTTTGTTGGCTGGAGAAGCTGCCTGTCCCCCAGCTCTCCTCCCCATCACAGTCCCTAGGTAGGGGCTTCCCGCACACTTGTACACACCGCACACACCGCTCTTCCCAACCGTAGCAAGCCTCCTGCAGCCCCCTCCAGCCTACTGTGCGACCTTGGGCATCGCTTGACCTACGGCTGGCCACATTTCCTGCCACTCCAACGGCAGCTGCCCACTGCGGCTAACTCGATGGGGAGTGGCTGGGTAAAGAAGGTGCATTGAGGCACGGACCAGGCCTCCGCTCCCCCCCCCCTTCTATCCATAGCTCCACAGAGCCAGCCAGGATTCTGTGATTTTTTTCAAGAAATTTGGGGGGGGGGGGAGATTTAGGATCCTAACAGAGCTGAACAGAGGAGCCTGGGCTGTGTGTGTGTGTGTGTGTGTGTGTGTGTGAGTGTGTGATCACTGCAGGGACTTGTTCTCAAGCTCAGCTGACTCAAAACAGACCCAGGGCCCAAGAAGAATGGTTGGGGAGTTTCAGTGGGGAGGGGCGGGTGGGGTGGCCCCGCGGGGGGCATCTTCCCACACACCCACGGGGGTGTCCGTCGCTGCCCTAATCCCTGCTCCTGGAATCAAGGGATTTTAGGGAAAAGGCAGGAATGCGCGGCGGCCTGCCCCCAGGGCCATCTGCGAGTCTCGGGGACATTCCGGGCCCCCAGTCTCTCCCGGGTAGAAGAAGCTCAAACTAGAAAACCCAGTTTGGGAAGTGTGGAGCCGGGACCACCTAGCTACTCCAGCATGATCTAACTAACACCCCTCCCCAATAAAAAGCTGTGTGTGTGTGTGTGTGTGTGTGTGTGTGTGTGTGTGAACACGAGCAGTGACTGGGTCGGGCACCCTAGGCTGCCCAGGTGGAGGCTGGTACACTTGTTGGATTTGTTAGGCTTCTCAAGACCCCGGTCTGACGCTTCCTGCCAGTAGTGGGGTCCCCCTGTCTGTCCTGGGGTCGAGGGGGAGACCACTGCTACTCTCCCCGTGGAACTGGAGACTCTGCGGTGGCCGGTAGCACCGCGACTTCCTAGGCCCGGGCCGGGTCACCCCCTGGGCCTGCAGGACGCGGGTTCCCCTCGGGCAGGGGCGGCCAGGCCAGCGGGCAGGGGCTTGCTCCCCAAACTAGGGGGGGACACAAAATGGGCTTTTTTTGTTTCTTCCTCGCCAGGCCGCGCCTGGTCTTTCCACCAGCTGCTTTCTGGGGACAAGGGCACCCAAGAGCTCAGAGTTTTCCAAAGGTCTCGGGTCTCCAGGACGCGGCCGGTCCACCCAGCCGGCTCTGCACACGCCAGGACCCTGGCATGAGACGGGGCGTCCCGAGGGGTCCCCGCTGGCTCGCAGACCCTGGACCCTGCGCCCCCCTCGCCGCCCCCCTCCCCGCCCCGTGTCCTCCCCGAAGCGAAGCGGGGAGAGGGCTGGGGGGGCGCATGTCCACCTTTGGGGCCCCCAGGTGGTTTCCAGGGTGGGACACGGGCTATGAAGAGAACAGGCAGGCCACGCTTCCTCGGGAAAGTGGGTTCAAATATAAATATAAATATATATACATATATTAGATTCTGGAAATTTCTACATCCCCCCCCTCGGCCCCCCTCACCCGGGTACTGCGATCCGGGGCTGGGGCCCTGGCTTCGCCCCGGCCCGGGTCCCCCCTGATCGGAAGCCGGTTCCCCCCCCGACCACCTGCGCCCCCCGCAGCCTCCCCCGGCGGCGGGGACCCCAGGCCCGGCCGCGGGGTAACGTCTCCCTGGGACTTGGCGGAAAGCACTGGGGAACAGAGCCCCCCGTCTGTGAGGAGGGCGGGTTTGGGGTGCGGGTGGTGTGTGTGGGGGGGAGATGCAGGATTTGGGGGGCGCGGCGGGCGGGACCCCGGGGCTGGTGCGGTGCGCGCCGCCCTCCCCTCCGGGGACCCCGGGGCCCCACGAGCGAGCGAGCGAGCGAGCCAGGCGCCTTTCGTTGAAGAAAAGAGGAGAGAGGGAGAAGAACCCTGGTGCCGCGAAGCCGTCGGCCCCGACGGGTCCGGCCCCTCTGTGGGGTCCCTGGGGTGTGTGTGTGGGGGACCCCCTCCCGCAGACCCAGGGTTGGCCGACAGGTCGGGCGAGGGCGCAGCCGGGCGCGCGGCCCCGGCCCCGGGGCCCCCGCCGCCCCCCGCGCCTCTTACCCCAGCCGGGCTGCGGCTCGTGGACTCCGGGCTCGCCCGCCGCGGGACGCCGGCTCCGGGGTGGGCTCGGGCGCGGGGCGCGGGGACCCCTGCTCCGCCTCCCGCCGCAGGCGCGCGCGCGCGCGCGGGTCGGGTCCCCGGGGCCGGTGCGCTACATCCCCGGCGCGCACAGCGCGGGGTCGGGGCCGCCGCCTCCCCGCTCCGCCCGCCGCCGCCGCCGCCGCCCGCCGGCCCGCGGGGAAGGCGGGGACACCGGGCCGGGGAGGCGGGCGGGGGGGGGGGGGGAGCGAGGCGCCCGCCCGCGCCGGCGGGGAGGGGGCGGCGCGGGGGCCCGCGGGGCTTTGGAGCGGTGTGGGGGGTGAGGTGGGGTCGGGGGGCTCCCCGGGCGCCCCCGGACACGGGGCGGTGAGGTCCGAGGTCCTGAGTCCCAGGGTCGCTGTCCCCGACGGCTGCTGCTGCGGGGTGGGGGGGGGCCTCAGGCCTGTGTCCGCCCATCTGTCCCCCCCCCCCCAGCGCGTCCTGGCGTCTGGGGGCCGCCTGGCCCCGGGGTACACCGGAGACCCAGGAGCCCCTTCCCCCCTCCCCACTCCCTCCCTAACCCAGAAATCCTCCCCAACCTGGTTTGTGAAGGCCTGGACAGGATCCCAAGCCCCACGGGGGGTCCCCCCAACTGCCTCCTTGTGTAGTGGCTGGTGGGGAAGGGAGGTTCCCACAAGCTTCCCTGCTCCCTCAGAACGCAGGAGCCCCCCATGGGTGCGTGCGTGTCTGTGTGTGCAGCTCCGTGCGCACAGGGCGGAAAGGGTTAAGGGAATCTGGTAGTTAGTGCTTGCAGAACTGGACCTGGGGGGGTGGCAGGGTAGAAAGGCCAGCGCCCCCCGACTTGGAGCCTGCCCCGTGGGGCCTCCTGTCCCGTCCCGCACCGCCAGCCCTTTGTGTCTCCTCTGGCTGTTCCTGTGTGGAAATGGCCTGTTGGCAGTTTTCTCAGCAAGTCCAGCTTTGTCCCCCTCGGCGGCTTCCACCAGTGGCCGGGCATCAGGGGCCAGGTCGGGTGGGTTGCCCAGCCGGCCGGGGTGTCCCTCACTCTGGTGGCCGCTCAGGAAATGCACCATCCCCATTGCTGCTGGCTGGCTGGCTGCTCCTGGCACTGGGCAGTGTGTGAACTTCTCCTCCCGCTCTGCCCCTCTTCCTTCCCGGGCAGAGCCTCTGGTTTGGATGGCCTGCAAGGCTTGGGGTGTCGGGTGGGGATGGGGTGCCGGGTGGGGATGGGGTGCGGGTGGGAAGGGATGGAGCCTCTCCCAGCCTTAGCTTCCTTGTCTGGAAAATGGGAGGATGAGAACTCCTGTTTCCCAGCAGCCAGTGAGGCCCCGGAGGCCCGGGGGGCTCTGCCCTGGGTTCGGGGCAGCCAGCGTGCAGCCTGGGCATCCGTGTTGCTCTTGGCTTTCCTCTGCTTTTTGTTCTTTCCCTTGGTGGTGCAGGTTGGGTCAGGCCGGAGTCCTCTTTTTCTGCTCTAATAAGATCTGTTTCCATCCCCTGTTTGGCGACTAGGAAGTTTCTAGCTGGGAAAGGTTGTGGGGGGCAGGTGGGGTGGGGCTTGATCAGGGTCCCCCTGGAACCCAGGAAGTTCTAGGGGAGACTGGAATGGGCCCAAACACACCTTTCCTAACCCCGCTTTCTCTTCTTTCCCAAAAGGATGTTTTTTACGGTTCCCCTTTAGGTTTTCGCTGTCTCGGGACACATAGGCGTCTACGGTGAAGGCAGAGGCTCGGAGAGTCAGAGAGAAGGAAGACTGGAAGGGCGAAGCGGTGATCCAGGACTCTGACTGGAAAAGCTCATGGCTCACGTTGACGGCGTCTCTGTTAGCTTTTCTCTGTTAGCTTTTCTCCCACCACAAGAACCAGAGACGAATTTGTTGCACTGGTTCACACTAACAATAGTAGACAAACGTCTTTAGTCGCAGTGCTGTCGAAAGCCAGAACAATTCTTGTGTGTGTTGGTATTCTGTGTGTATGTATTTATGTGTGTGCGTTGGCAGTATGTATGTTGGTTTTCTGTGTGTGTATGTATGTGTGTTGGTAGTGTGTATGTGTGTGTGTGTGTGTGTGTTGGAATTGGTGTTTGAACTCTGGGCCAGCCATGGTCTCCTCAATTTTTCACTCCACGTTGGCAATTCTACCGCGTGAGCCACACCTTTGCGTCCTGCTTCATGTTGCTGGTTAATTGGAGATAAGAGTCTGGTGGACTTTTCTGTCCAGGCTGGCTTGGGGCTGCAATGTTCAGATCTCAGCTTCCTGAGTGGCTAGGATGGTAGGTGTGAGCCGCTGGCGCGTGTCTGCACACAATTCTTTAAGTAGCATTTTTCTCAATACCTAGTGGAAACAAGGGAGAGTATCTTTGTCCTCCGCTGCTTTTATTTCAAGACTATTGAAATGAATATTTGTGCGATGATTGCTTAAAAGCCGGCGCTCACGGGCTGGGTGGCATAGCTCTGGTAGAACATGTACTACGAAGCAAGAAATGAAAAGAAAACAACCACAACAAGAAAACCTGTTGCTCTCACCAGTTGTAAGCTCTTTGGGAGCGGAGCTGAGTGAGCCTTTCCTGCCAGCCATAGGACCCTCCCTGGCCTAGGCAAAGGGATTTGGCTACGCTGATTGGTTGGGTTCAGCTTACATGCCCACTCCTGAGCCAATCAGCTTGTAGGGAAGAGTGGCTCAGGGCTGTGGCTGGTCAAGACTCCTAGGCTCCACCCCAGAAGGGTGGGTGAAGGGCTCCCACTAAGGGCAGGAATCGCTACCACACCCCCCAGGAACATGTTCTCTGAGCTGGTAGCAGGTCAGGATAGGCTTCCCATAGAAGCCCCTAGTCCTGTGGAGGTTCTCAGGGCCCGGGGGTGGGGGAGCTGTTGAAAGTGTGTGTGTGTGGAGTTCACCCCAAGGCGATGGGGAAGAGCTGGGGTTCTGTCAGGAGAGTGAGTCTACCAGAGTTGTTCCTGCAGTTATCTGTGGGGAGAGGTGGTTTTACAGCTGGGGGGGGGGGCAGCTTTACAGAGAGAGATGGGGGGGATGAGGAGAAGGACTTGGAACCTCTGAACGCGGAGAGGAGGGTCACGTAGGCTATGCGTGTGGTTGAACATTATCCTGTCTGTCCACCCTGAGATCCCCGAGCAGCCACAGCCAAAAGTGAAGCCATTCGGGCATCTCACATGGTTTTTGTTTTAAATGACAGCCCTGTGCCTAGTGAAAGGGGCCCTGGCTGGATCGCCTCTCTCGCATCAGCAGAAGTTTCCAGAGAACCTTTTTGGTGTCTGTGATTACAGAGGTGCAGACAGACAACTGCTGCTCATTTGAGTTGAGCCAAGAAGGCAGGCCAGCAGACAGGCAGGGAGGAAGGCAGGAGGCAGGCAGGCAGGCAGGCAGGCCCACAAACCAGTAACCGTCTGTGGCACTGAAGTGCTGGAGAGGAAATCCGAGCCTAGTGTTGAAGGGCCTTGAGCGACGCTCTAAGGGGTTTCCTGGGACAGTTTCTCCACCTCTGGCGTGTGCGAGAACTTGGTGGTGGTGGGAAGAAATTGGTTTATTGACAATCTGAAAGGCATAATAGCCCCGTGTTTACCGAGCACAGGTGAGAAAGCAGAACACAGGAAGAGGAAGTTGGAGACCGCTGGGAACCAGATGCTACCGGGCTTGCTTCATCCCTGTTAGAGGCAGAGAGGAACTGAGGAGGGTGGAGATGGCCAGAGATCAGGCCACTTTATACTGCACACAGAGTAATCTGCTGGCACTGGAGCTGTACGAAGCTCGGGGTTAGCCTCCCACCCCCAACACTGAAAGAGAAGGAGGAAAAGGAGAGAGAGAGAGATCACGAGAGAGAGAGAGAGAGATCACGAGAGAGAGCTTCCTTTGCCCAGAGTCAGAGAATGGGAGGCTACCCCTACCCATCCTTCTGTCTTTCCATCTGTCCATCCACCCATCCACTCATGGTTTGGTCTGGGAAATACAAAGCTGGGGGGGGGGTGTCTCCGTGGAGGGCCTCAGTTTCCCCAGCTGTAAGCTGCCAGCCCCCTGCCATACTTCCAGGCTTCGGGGCCGGAGCCTCAGCTGCCTTCCAGGTGTTAGCCGGTTGCGTGGGGAGACGGGGCACTGGGGGGCCCGAGGGGGTCAACGCCACTGCTACAGACAGGCAATCTGGGGAGCTGGGGCAGTGAACAGTCCCGTCGGAAGCTTTTAAAATAATTACCCCGGCCTGCGCGGGCTGACTGGCTACGGGCAGCCTATTAGCCCTGAGTTGGAAATTCTGAATTGTTTCATGACAATTGGAAACATGATTGGAGACCCGGCCGGGCGGGAGCTGCCCATGAAATATTTATGTTTCCTCCGTGTTGTGGAGGGTGTGTGTGTGTGTGGGGGGGGGAGCTGCTCCCCTGCTTCAGCCCGGGGAAACCCTGGGTGTACAGTTTGGGGGGGGCACCAGGTGGGATGGAAGTTGGGGGCCAAGAGAATCTCCCTATTGCAGAAGGCTCTTGTCTGGGTGTGATTCCATTTCTGCCCTCCTGGCACTGGGAGCCTCGCTTCCTGTGCTGTTCAAAGTGGGGGTACACCAGGAGCTTTGGCCTGGCAGGACTTGGCCTGGGGCGGGGTGTGGAGGCGTGTCTTGGGGGTGACCGTAGGTGGGGCCCTGGTCCTTAGCCACAGACCGCCTGTCAGGAGCCGTTCTTGGTGAGACGCAGCCGCAGGTCGGCTTAGATGTGTTCGCCCCCCACCCCCTTCTTCCCAAACCTTAAATCAATATTCAGGCGGGGAGGGTGTGTGGCGGCTTGGCGGGCGCCCCGGGGTGGGTGGGGTGCCCTGGGGGTCTTGGTGAGGGACCCGTGGGCCCAGCCCAGGCGGAGCTCTGCCACAGGGAACCATCCGGTGAGCAACACCTATCTGGCTGCCCGATCTCAGGGCCTGCCTGCGTGGGCCTGCTCCGGGCTGCGGCTGCTTCCTCCTCAGCGACTTTGAATCAGAAATGTACGACCCAAGACACCATGCATTGTTACCTCGGAACCTCACAAGACGGGTGCAGGAGGGCTGACTTTTTTTTTTCTTTCTTTTTGCCAGTCCTGGGGCTTGAACTCAGGGCCTGGGCGCTGTCCCTGAGCGTCTTTGGCTCAAGGCGAGCGCTCTACCACTTGAGCCACAGCTCCACCTCCGGCTTTGTCTGTGTCTGTGGTACTGAGGAATGGAACCCAGGGCTTCCTGCATGCTAGGCGAGCACTCTTCCATGGAGCCACCTTCCCAGCCCCTGTGGCCAGGCCTGTGGTCAACTCTTCACATCAGGCGATTTCGGAATCACAGCTGGCTACCGGTCCATCTTTCACATGAGCAAGTCAAGCTGCTCAGCCAGCATACAAGATAAGAATTCAGTTTCCATAATATAATAATAATTCAGTGGAAGTCCAATTTTTGTTACTAGTATATAATTCCATTTTTAATGTTTTATAATTCCGTTTTCATAACCATAATTCAGTACTCATAAATAATAATAATAAGAATTCAGTGCTCATCTGAGCCGGGCACCAGTGGCTCATGCCTATCATCCTTAGCTCCTCAGGAGGCTGAGATCTGAGGATCGCGGTTCAAAGCCAGCCCGGGCAGGAAAGTCCATGAGACTCTGATCTCCCATAAACCACCAGAAAACTGGAAGTGGCGCTGTGGCTCAAGTGGTAGAGCGCTCGCCTGGAGCTGAAGAGCTGAGGGACAGCGCCCAGGCCCAGAGTTCAGGCCCCATGACAAATAGAAAAGAAAAGAAATCAGAATCTGGCATCACCCCCAGAGAACCAGCCCGCCTTTCTGGGGGCTGTCAGATTGGCTTACAGCTTTGGCTAGGGCACACTGACCTGACTGGGGAGCCCAGGTCACAGAATGGGGTCACCACCCCCACCCCCTATACAGGTAGAGCTGGGGATGGGCTGAGTGTTTCTATTTCTCCTTCTTGCTTCCCCTTTTTTGGGGGTGGGGGGAGGCTGGAGGTGTAGCTCATACCCAGCCTCCCTTCCCAAACCTCAAGTCCACAAAGGCTCCCTTTCTTCCCTGCACAAATGCAGCCTGGAGATAGTTCCTCCCCCCTCCTCCTTCCCAGGGGGCCATGGTGACATTTGTGGGGGGGGGGGGGGAGGAGGCCGAACTTCCGGTGGATAGAGAGAATGTCACTTTGGGAATCCACCTTTCTGCAGAGAACGGGGTGAGGAGCGAGTCCTGACACATCCCCGAGCTGACGTATCGCGGTCGAGCCGACAGCGCGCGGGAGTCAGGAGGGGGAGCTGGCTTGATGAGCAAAGTGGGGTGGGGGGGCAGCAAAGTGGGGTGGGGGGGCAGTCTCCACGCGGGAAAGGGGGCTCGGGCGGGGTGGGCGGGCTCCGCGGGGCCTCGTCTCCCGGCTGACCTGCGCAGAAATGTCTCCCCTTCCTCTTCCACGGGCTTGTCACCAGCCGGCCGGATTCTGGACGGTACCGGTGGCAATGGCGCTGACCCCAGGCCTTGGGTTTCTGGGTCTCCCGAGGGGCTGTAGTGTGACCTGTGCACCCCAAGATTTCCCAGGAGGTTTGGCTAGAGCCAAGCACAAAGCATCCAAGAGGTCGAGTTGGCCCGGCCTTGCGATGCCTGAATTACCCACCCCCCCAGGCTGAGGGGGAACCCAGATTCTCCGTTCAAAATGGGGGCTCAAGATGACCTCTCTCCCTGCCTCTAGGCCAGACACCCCCCCCCCTTCTTCACAGGAGGACAGCAGAAGAGGCGGCAAGGTGGATCCACCCACCTAGGCCTCAGTTTCTCTCCATACGGGCCCTCAGCACCTGTACCCAGGTGAAGAATGGTGTCCCCCCCCCCCCCCCCCCCCCCGCCCCGGCATCAAGGAGGACTTCCTGGAGGAGGCGTCTTCAGACTTCCTGGAGGAGGCGTCTTCAGCACTGGCTCTGGGGACGTTATCGGGCCTGGCTCAGAGCAGCCTGGGAGGGCCATCAGCACAGAGCTGGGGGGGGCAGCTCTGGAGGCCATGTGGGGCTGGGAGGGGGGGCTGTTGGATCCCGAGGGGCCCAGTGGACCCCTGGGCTGCAGGGGGAGGCGCGGGAGAGGCCAAGCCCCAGTCTTCATTCCCATCTGCCCCCTCAGTTTTGGAAGTCCTGGTGCCCCCCCCCTCCCCAGCTCAGGCACAGCCCCCCACAGAGTGACATAGAACCCTCACAGGCGGTCCAGCTGTTAGAGGGCAGAGACTCGCTTTGCGGGGCCCCTTCCTGGCCTCTGGTGTAGTGATGGAGAAACCCCCTCAGCCAGGTCACAGAGGGGCCCAGGGCCGGGGGCTCACGCCCGTCACCCCCGCCGCTCAGGAGGATGGGATCTGAGGATCGCTTGTTCAAAGCCAGCCCAGGGCAGAAAAGGCCCCAGGAGCCTCTTCTCTCCAAGGAAACACCAGGAAACTGGAAGTGAGGCTGCGGCTCAGAGTGGTAGAGAGCAATAGCACCTTGAGCACAAGCGCTCTGGGGCAGCACGCAGGCCCTCGGTTCAAGCCCCGGCACTGACCCAAAGTAACAGTAATCAAGTGTGTCTGCACGGGTGCGTGTGCGTGTGCACTTGCTGCTTCACGGAAGACAGAAACGCAGCCACGGCGCTCTGCCGGCTTCTGTCTCTGTCTTGCCCTGATGTTAAATCTCCTGCATTCCGTCTCCTTTCCCTACCCTGATTATATTTTTAAAAAATATGGCATGTACTTAAAAATTAAAGGTCATTTCAAAGCCTTTTGGGAAGACGGAGGCACACACACACACACACACACACACACACACACACGTCAACACAATGACGTCATCAACATGAACTTTAAAAAGTGACATTTCTTCAAAAATGCACTGAACAGTTACAAACAAGGCCCTGGAGCCTGTCTCCCCCCCCACCCCCCGATCGCTGACGTGTGTGCTGGAGTTTTGTTGGCAGCTAAGATGTCCTGCTAATAGGCTCACAGGCAAACTAGCGCATTTATTCATTCATTCATTCATTCATTCACAGAACACTGCTCAGCAATAAAAAAAGAATGGACTTGTTTGGTTGTTGATTGTTTTGGGCTAAATCACTAGGGCAGTATGTGGATTTTTTTTTTTTTTTTTTTTTGTGGTTGTGGGGCTGGAACTCAGGGCCTGGGCGCTGTCCCTGCGCTCTTTTGCCCAAGGCTAGCGCTCTACCACTTTGAGCCACAGTGCCACTTCCGGTTGTGGTGGTTCATTAGAGATGAGAATCTCACAGGGCCTTTTCTGCCTGGGCTGGCTTTGAACCGCGATCCTCAGCTCTCAGCCTCCTGAGTAGCTAGGATGACAGGCGTGAGCCACCGGCGCCCTGCAAGTTTCTGATCTTGACTTTGTACACTTAGGGTGTCATCACTGGGGAGAGCTGGTTGACGGGTCCACAGCACCCCCTCTGGGTGACCCTGGTGATTTCGGCGGTGCTCTGTTACTTCAAGGTGAAATGTTGAGGTTTCCTCACCCCCTTTCCCGTGTGTGGATCTCCAGGGAACTCCCCCGGAGACCCCCAAAAGAGTTCCTCTAGCATTCGAAACAAAGGGTGCGTCTTTGTCCCATGCCCCGCCGGCCTTCAAGGCCCTGCTCATTGGGGTGGCCATCCAGAAAGTTCCTGCTCACCTTTGGAGGTCCCACCCAGCTCTCTCTGCCTCCCTCCTCTGAGCGCACCCAGAACCTGGCTCAAGACCCCATGGGCAGTAGCTCCTCTCCTCCCCCAAGCCCTGCCCAGGGAGCTCTTTCCCAACACCATCTCCAGCCTCCACTCTCTGGGCCCCATGTTGTGCTGGGCATAATCCTGTACTTGGAGGTTCAAACTTCTCTCCCGCTCCCTCCACCGAAGTACAGTGACTGGTTTTCGCAAAGGGCAGAGGTTTGAACCACCACTGTTCAAGCGAGGTTGCTCTGGAAGTTTCTGGCTTCCACGTCACAGATGGTCTGGGACAAGGAAGTCCCCAATCTGATGTCTTGGTTGTGTTGGCCCAGTTAGCCCCCAACATGAAGCTCCTGTTTTTGTCACGATAACTCTGTGTGTCGTGTCCTGTAAAACTGTGGACTTTCTGTTTGATTCTGATTTTTTCTTTTTGTTGGTCATGGGATTTGAACTCTGAGCCTGGGCGCTGTCCCTCAGCTCTTCAGCTCAAGGCGAGCGCTCTACCACTTGAGCCACAGCACCACTTCTGGTTTTCTGGTGGTTGATGGGAGATAAGGGTCTCACGGAGTTTCCTGCCCGGGCTGGCTTGGAACCGCGATCCTCAGATCTCAGCCTCCTGAGTAGCTAGGATGACAGGCGTGAGCCACCAGCGCCTGGCCTCTGTTTTGATTTGTTTTCATCTTTTCTTTTTTGGGACTGGGGATGGAACCCAGGACGTTACGATTGCTAGGCAGGTGCTTTGCCACGGAGCTATATCCCAGCGCGGTGGGGACTTTCTGAATGGTTCATTTTGTAGAGGAGACTAGGTGCCAAGGGTCACAATGAGAGCTGTCCCTTTTACATGTGTGTGTGTGTGTGTGTGTGCCCTTGCGTGCATGTGTGAGCTAGTTACTAGGGCTTGCATTCAGGGTGTGGGCACTGTCCTTTAGGTTTTTGGTTTTTTCTTTTGATCAGGGCTGGTGCTCTACCACTTGAGCCACAGCGCCACTTCTGGCTTTTTAGTGGTTCATTGGAGATGAGAGTCGCAGGGACTTTCTGGCCCAGGCTGGCTTCGAACCACGACCCTCAGATCTCAGCCTCCTGAGTAGGATGACAGGCATGAAGCACGCCCAAGCCCACGACCCCAACCTGGCTTCCACCCCAGCCTGGTGGAGAGCATGGGATCGTGTGTGAGGAGCCCACGGTGTGCCCGCTGGTGGGATGGCAGTGTGGGACAAGAGGTCCCGGTGTGGGTTTGCTGGCTGGTTGCAGGAGAACCTCAGTCCTAGCTGCGGCCAGGCCTGTTTGTGTTTTCACATGGCTTCGGCCCAGCCAGGCTTTCCAAGAGGGTCTGGAGCCTCGCATTTACTGCCTCTTCCAGGAATGTCTTGTCGGGGGCTGGGTCTGGGTGTCTGGGGGGGGGGGGGGGGACAGGGCCTGGCCTGGGAGGGGCATGGTTATCTTGATCTCCAGATGAGGTGATGTGTTCTGGTCCCAGTTGCTGGGGGGGGGGGGGGGAGAGCTCTCTGCCTTGGATCTCGCTCACTCTCTCCTTCCGGCCCCTGATAAAGAGTCCCAAACACAGGGCCGTAAAGCCGGCCATAAACATGGAGAAGAAATGCTAGCTCCAGCTGTCTTATCAAAGCGCATCGGGGACGCCCGCCAGGGCTCCCTACTTCAAGTTTATTTCTCGTCCTCTGCTTTCTCTCAGAAGGTGTCTCGTAAACAGCTAAGAGGGTCATTTATAAATGTCTCCTGCGTGGCCGCTCCTCTCCTTGGCTTCCCTGGGTCCGGGAGGGGGGGGGGGGGGCGGGCAGAGACAACCAGAGATGGATGGACCAGACACAGCAAGCTGACCTTTGATGAGAAGTGGAAACTGGGGTGTGTGTGTGTGGGGGGGGGTGTCCCTGATCCCAAGCTAGGAGTGAAAGCTCCCAAAGGTGTCAGCCGCTTCTCCGACCCTCGTCCCGTCCCCCCGCTGGCTCCCTTAGCCATCCCTGAGCCGCAGTGGCCTCCTCTGAGGCTGGCCTCCTTCCCGGGTTGCCTCCACATAGCAGAGTCAATCCTAGGGCGTCTGTGAAGCCCAGGGGCACTGTGGGGGGCGGGGAGGGGCACCAGCTCTGGGCTCTCTTGCCTCTTTCCCGGATGGAAGTGTGTGTGTGTGTGTGTTGGGGGGAGGCAGAGGGCTGGAATGTCCACCCCCCATTTTATCGGACCATTGCCAGGTCCACTTTGAAGGTGAGGGGAGTGGAGGGTGGAGGAGACGGGGTTCGGGGTGCAGGATGCTGGGCTTCCGCTGACCGGGAACACCGCTGGGTCCCCTCTCCACCCTCCCACCCTCCATGGAGATAGTCTTCACTCAGTCTCAGAGAGAGGCTGTGGAGGGGGGGACGGGATCTACACAGAGCCCTGCCCTGCACCCCGTGATTTTCCTGCCCTCACCTCCCTCCGGCCCTGGCAAAACCCATGGCTTCAGAACCGTCAGGGGAAGCAGAGCGAGGCATTTCCCCTGGTCTCTGCCTCGCGTGTGTGCGTGTGTGTGTGTGCGTGTGAGTGTGCGTGCATGTGAATGTGTGTGCTTGTGAGTGTGTGAGTGTGCTTGTGTGTGCATGTGTGTGAATGTGTGTGAGTGTGCGTGTGAGTGTGCGTGCATGTGAATGTGTGTTTGTGAGTGTGTGAGTGTGCTTGTGTGTGCATGTGTGTGAATGTGTGTGTGTGAATGTGTGTGAGTGTGTGGGGAGTGTGTGAGCGTGTGTGTGAATGCGTGTGTGAGCGTGTGCATGTGTGAGTGCATGAGTGTGTGTGTGCATGTGAGAATGTGTGAGTGTGAGTGCGTGTGAGTGTGTGTTAGTGTGTGTGCGTGTCTGTGTGAGTGTGAGTGTGCATGTGTGTGTGCATGTGTGCATGCATGTGTGAGTGTGCATGTGTGTGTGCATGTGTGCATGCATGTGTGTGTGCATGTGTGCATGTGTGTTAGTGTGTGTGAATGTGTGAGTGTGTGTGAGAGTGTGTGAGTATGCGTGTGTGAGCGTGTGCATGTGTATGAGTGTGCATGAGTGTGAGTGTGTGCATGTGAGAGTGTGAGTGTGCGTGTGTGCGCATGTGTGCATGCATGTGTGAGTGTGCATGTGTGTGTGTGCGCGCATGTGTGCATGCATGTGTGAGTGTGTGAATGTGTGTGTGTGAGAGTGTGAGTGTGTGTGAGTATGCGTGTGTGAGCGTGTACATGTGTGTGAGTGTGCATGAGTGTGTGTGCATGTGAGAGTGTGAGTGTGCGTGTGTGCGCATGTGTGCATGCATGTGTGAGTGTGCATGCATGTGTGAGTGTGCATGTGTGTGAGTGTGTGTTTGTGTGTGTGTGATTGTGCATGTGTGCATGCATGTGTGAGTGTGCATGTGTGTGCATGTGTGCATGCATGTGTGAGTGTGCATGTGTGTGAGTGTGTGAATGTGTGTGTGTGATTGTGCATGTGTGCATGCGTATATGTGTGGTAACGTGAGTCCCTGCAGGCAGGATGTCTGTGGCTTCCTCAGGCAGACAGCCCCCCAAATGCTGTGAGGCAGCTGGGAAGCCTGGGTCTCTGCTGAGAGAGCCCCAGGTTCGGGAGGCTGGGGGGTGGGGTATGTGTGTGGGGGCCCTGGCTGAGGGGTGGCGTGGGGGGGGAGGGCCCCCAGACTGCAGCCGGGTGCCAGGCCTGAGGCCCACACTCAGGAAACACAAGCTGCAGGGAGCGGCGGCCGGGGCTCTGGGGCCCAGGTAACCGCACCCGCCCCGGGCTGCGCCGTGGCCCGGCTTTCCCTTTGTCCTGCAGCCTTTGTGAAAAGCCATCCAAGTATCAGACGGTATTTGTTTGGGATCGTGTGCAGAGTTTCCCCATCGATCGATTGCTCCTCCCTGAGCCGGTGTGTGTGTGTGTGTGGGGGGGGGGGGATTTGTGTTCTGTGCATGTCCATGTGGGGGGAGAGGGGAGCAGCTGGGGACTCAGCCCACATTTCTGGGTCCTGGCTCCCCAGAGCTGACTCCGCACGGAGCCCGGGAAAGAGAGAGAGCGAGAAAAAAAAAAGGGGTTCGCACACACACACAAAAATGTAGCCGGGCGCCGGTGGCTCACGCCTGTCATCCCAGCTACTCAGGAGGCTGAGATCTGAGGATCAAAGTTCAAAGCCAGCCCAGGCAGGAAAATCCCTGTGACACTCTTACCTCCCAAGAACTACCAGAAAACCGGAAATGGCGCTGTGGCTCAAGTGGTAGAGCGCTCGCCTTGAGCTGAAGAGCTGAGGGACAGCGCCCAGGCCCAGAGTTCAAGCCCCACACCCTACAAATATATATACATATATGTGTTTCCATAAACATGCGCAAGTCGGTGGGTGGCTGGAGTCACGGCCAGCTGGCAGCAGAGCCAGGCTTCTTATTCTGGCCTCAGTATCCCCCCTCCCCCCCTCCCCCCCCCTGCCCTTTATTTCTGGCTCTTTCTCACCCTGGCGCTCGCTGGGCGTCGGGAGGCCCGGAGGCCGCAGCGTGGAGGCCCTCCCTCCCCCACCCCCCCCCTCCGTGAGGCCTTGCCTGCCCTGGGTGTGCGGCATGGCCCCTCCTGTCCGCCGGGTGCCTGTAATATATTTGAATTATCCCCGCCGATGAGCCCTGATTTAGCAAACAGTCTAGAGTAAACCTCAGCCCGAAGACAAATACAATTGACACCGGGCTTGAGTGGTTCAAAGGTTATTGGCACAAAGCTGTCGGCTTTGTTTAGCAGAGGGGCTGTATTTATGACGCACGGCCCGGCAGCGCCATCCATAACACGGAGGGCCGGGGGGCTGACGTCGGCAGGGACGACGGCGTATTTACACTGAGCCCCGAGCACAGTTTGCTTTCTCTCTTGCTGGGAAATGCACAGGCGATTGCATGGGGGAGGCCAGGTTGCTTTATCGGTGGTGGCCGGCTTAGACCTGGTGTCATCATTTGGTGCGTGAGTTTAACCCTGCAGGGGGAATGGATCGCACTCCTGGGGGAGGGATTGCTTTGTGTGTGTGTGTGTGTGTGTGTGTGTGTGTGTGTGTGTGTGTGTGTGTTCAGGGGAAGGGGGAAGGGTAGCAAGGTGCTGTGCGTGGGGACTTTCAGGGCCTGATTGCTGTGGCTCACTTTGACCCCTCCAGTGGCTGCCCTGCCGATCCCCTGCATCCTGGGGCTAGAGGACCGTGTGTTCTGCAGGCTGGGCGGAGATCCAGTTGATCGCTGACCAAAAAAAAAAAAGAAAATCTAACCAGGATCCAGTTCAGGGAAAAGGTCCATGGAGAAGCCCGGGGCCGTGGCGTGTGGCAGGTTCCGTCGGCACTAAGTTCCCTCAGAGAGCATCCGAGGGGCGGCCAGGTGAGCTGCGAGGGGGCAGGGCTGGCTGAACAAGGGGCGGGGGTGGAGGGCGGGGCCGTAACCGAAGGTCGGCCTCAGCTGTGGCTCTCTGGCGAGGAGTGGGTGGTCCGTATGGAGCTCATTGCCTGACCCTGTTCACGCCCCAGCCCGGAATCCCATGGAGATGCTCAATCACGTATCATTTCATGATAATCCCAAAGAGCATCTCAGACGGGTAGCGGTGGGGTACCTGGAATTAACGATGGCGGATGGACACAGTAGAATATTGTACACTAATTGACATGGATTCAGATGTCTGCTGGGGACTATTTAATGACTCACCTAAATCATTCCAGCCAGGCGCCGGTGGCTCACATCTGTAAGCCTAGCTGCTCGGGAGGCTGAGATCTGAGGATCGTGGTTCAAAGCCAGCCAGGACAGAAAGTCTGTGGGACTCTTATCACCAGAAAACCAGAAGTGGTGCCGTGGCTCACAGTGGTAAAGTGCTAGCCTTGAGCAGAAAAGCTCAGGGACAGCGCCCAGGCCCTGAGTTCAAGCCCTGCAAACACCACCAAACAAATCTTTTTGGTGGTAGCAAAAAGATTCCAACTAGGAGAAAGGAACATTTTATAAATTGTCTATAAAAGTATGTGAGTGTGGTGGCCCAGGCCTGTAATTCCAGCACTCAGAAGGCTGAGACAGGAGGATTGTGGGTTCAAGGCCATGCTAGGCTACACAGTAAGTTCCAGGCCAGCCTGAGCGACATAGAGAGATACCGTTTCAAAAAACAAAGTGACGGCCAGGTGCCGGTGGCTCACACCTGTCATCCTAGCTACTCAGGAGGCTGAGATCTGAGGATCGAGGTTCAAGGCCAGCGCAGGTGGGAAAGTCCGTGAGACTCCTATCTCCAATGAATGTCTTAGAAAAAGCTGGAAGTGGTGTTGTAGCTCAAGTGGCCAGGAGCTAGCCTTGAGCAAAAAAGAAGCTTCAAGGACAGCACCCAGGCCCTGAGTTCAAGCCCCAGGACCAGCCTGTGCATGTGTACACACACACACACACACACACACACACACACACACACGTGCATGTGTGTGTATACACACACACACAGAATAAAACACAGGGCTGGAGGTGTGTAGGTCATGGGGGTTAGAGCATCAACCTAGCAGGAAAGAGGTCCTGAGTTCAAACTCCAATGACACAAATTCTTCAGGTTCCCTAGGCCTCACAGAGGATGGCAGGCTGCTCTTGTTCTGTCCGGGCTTGAGCTGGAGGCTGGCAGGAATGACTTTCCGGGGCAGGGTTGGCAGCAATGCCCGCCATCACCCCGCCCTGGGTCTCAGGGGTCACAGCTAATTTTAGTGGCTGTTGGGGCAGCTGCCCGGGCGGGGCCCGCTGGCCGGCAGACGGGAATGGGTGTAGCTGACAGTGGACCTGTCGGGCTGGAGAAGGCAGCAATCCCTGAAGCTTCACGGCTCTAACTCACCTCTGTCAATTGGAGCCTGGTGCTCCATGCGGTGGGGGTCTCCCCGGGGTGTGACCTCGGGAACCCTCTCCTGGGGTAAGGAGAGAGCCTGGCTTGGCTGGTGAGCTTCCTTCATCTCCTGCTTTGCGAGAAAAGCCATCAGCTCCACCCAACTCTCTCAGTTTTATTTGGATCAGTGGTGGGACTTGAACTCAGGGCCTGGGCGCTGTCCCTGAACTTTTCCCCTCACTTGGAGGTACAGCGACACTTCCAGGTTTCTGGTGTCTCAGAGATAAGAGCCACATGGACTTTCCCGTCCGGGATGGCTTTGGATTACGATCCTCAGCTCTTCTCAGCCTCCTGAGTGGCTAGTATGCCAGGCGTGAGCCCCGGGCGCCTGGCTGAAACACAACTCTTACCATCACACCCGGCTCTGCCTGTAAATAATGCCAAACCCTCCAGTGTGATGTTCTAGACCTTTCCCAACTTGGCCAGAACCTACCTTAGCTGCTTCTCCGTTCCCACGCTCCCTGCCGCATCCGGTCCCTTCTCCAAGCTGGAACACCTAGACTGGACTGCTCCTCCTTATTCTGCCTCCTTTAGTCACAAGCTGTTTGTGGAACTCTTGCTCTATGAGCTTAGCTGGAAAACTCCTATTCAACCCTCAAAACCTAAAGGCTCCCTTGGTCTGATATGTGGAGCTCCAGGTCTGCTTTCCCTTCCGGGCCTCTGTCAGTTGCCTCCATGCCCAAGGCCTGGTTCTCTGTAGCAGTTGGTGACGCCGTTTTGCAGATGCCGAGAAAGCACGTGGGAGCATCGAGTCCCTGGAGAGGTCACTGGGGACAGGAGCAGAGTGCACCGGCCAGGCCCTGGGCATGGCGCCCTCCACACAGCAACCTACCCCATTCTCCCGGCCCGAGAGTCAGGCAGATGAGGAATCCGAGGCTCAGGAACGGTATGCCCTTGCTCAGGCTCACGCAGCCAGAGAGCAGGCGAGCCGGGCTTTGAACTTACGTCTCTAGGTTTCCCAGCTCTCACACTCTGCCGTTTCCTTCTGGCTGCGAATGTTGAGATCGGCCCCCCGGGAGACCCCAAGAGGACGAAGCAGCCTTGCGTGGACGGGTGCACAGTGCGTGTGCATGCGTGTGTGCATGCATGTGTGCGCGTGTGTGCTGGGCACAGAGGGCAGAGGGCTTTTCTGGATTGATTTGGTGACACATCTGGGTGTGTTTTTTGTTTTTTGTTTTTCTGTCGGTCGCGGGACTTGAACTCCGGGCCTGGGCGCTGTCCCTCAGCCCTTCAGCTCAAGGCGAGAGCGCTCTACCCCTCGAGCCACAGCGCCACTTCCAGTTTTCTGGTGGTTCATTGGAGATAAGAGTCTCCCAGACTTTCCTGCCCAGGCTGGCTTTGAACCGTGATCCTCAGATCTCAGCCTCCTGTGTAGCGAGGATGACAGGCGTGAGCCACTGTGGCCTGGCCGTGACCCCTTTTCTTCTGAGGGGGACCCCACAAGCAGTTGTTGGTCCTGAGCCTCTCTCAGCTGGAGGGGTGGAGGGGGGGTTCCTGTGGGGTGAGCAAAGATGTCCGAGGGGCCGAGGTAGCAGCCCATGCACAGCGTCCCCCTCCGGCCTGGGCGGGCTTCTGCGCTTCCTCTGGGAAATGCAGATGGCAGCCCGGGAGGAATCCTTCCTGGGGATGAAAGCTGGTCTTAAAGAGACATTAATCTCCTCACTCGTTTCCTTTTGACGGCTGGGGATGAGTGACAAGCTTCGTAATTGAAGATGGTGGAGGCTGATAAAGCGGCAGTAGCCCGGGGAGGGATGTCTGGGGCTGTGACTCACCCCGTGCTACATGGATCCCAGTGTCTGTCTGATGGTATCTCCCGGGCCTCCGCTGGCACGGGCCGGGGCTCGCGGGCCAATGGGGGAGCAGGTGTCAGCATCTGGGCTGCTGTGTTCTGGCCCTGGGCAGCCGTCGGCAGAAGTGAGGGCATACTGGAAGCAGGCACCTGCCCGGGGGGCCTAGTAGGTGTGTTCTGGAGAGGTGTGCTGAATTGGGAGCATGCAAAGGCTCAAGGCAGGTGCTTGGGCAACATGGCTACCTTTTTTATTTTGGTCAGTCGTGGGGCTTGAACTCTGGGCCTGGGCGCTGTCCCTCAGCTCTTCAGCTCAAGGCGAGCGCTCTACCACTTGAGCCACAGCGCCCATTCCCGGTTTTCTGGTGGTTTATGGGAGATCAGAGTCTCTCGGACTTTCCTGCCCCGGCTGGCTTTGAACCGTGATCCTCAGATCTCAGCCTCCTGAGTAGCTGGGATGACAGGCGTGAGCCACCGGCGCCCGGCGTGGCTGCCTTCTTAGCGTTCATTCTCCACCGTCCAGTGGTGGAAGTCCTCTGTCCAGGATGCTGCGATTGTGTGTGTGTGTCACTGAACCGTGGGCCGTGTGCAGGCAGCAGGCAGGGGGGGAAGGAAGGTGGAATGTACCCCAGGGGTCTCGGAGCAGAGGAGGATGGGGTGAGAGCGCCCTCCTGTCATCCCAGCTACTCAGGAGGCTGAGATCTGAAGATCAGGGTTCAAAGCCAGCCCGGGCAGGAAAGGCTGTGAGACTCTGATCTCCCATAAACCACCAGAAAACTAGGAGTGGAGCCGTGGCTCGAGTGGTAGAGTGCCACAGACTCACCCCGGCTGGAGGGACTCCGAGTGGTAGGATCTTGGGTCAGCCCACCCTCAGACCGGCTCACAAGCTACTTATGGCCTTGGGGCTCCGGCTGGAATCACAGGGGAGAAGAGGAAGCAGCGGGGATGGGGGGCAGATGCCTTCCTGGGCTCTGAGCCCCTACTTTTACCTGAGTACAGGGGCCCGGGCCGCTGGCAGTACACACTTCTCGGCACCCGCGTCCCTCCCCTCCGTGTCTCCTCCAGGGGGGGCCCTCGGGGCCCTCGGGGACCACCGGAATCCTCACACCGGGCGAGGAGGGGTACCGATCGGTGATGTCACAGTGTGGGGCTTTCCTGGAGCAGAAGACAGTACTGGGCCCTCCTCCCGGTCCCGTGTTGAGCCATACGGCAGCTTGATGCGAAGGAAAAGCCCATACTACTACTTCTGTCTGTCTGTCTCTCTCTGTCTCTGTCCGTCTGTCCATCAGTCCTCCTATCACTGCCTCCCAAGCAGCTGGCATCACAATTATGAGCCTCTGGCTCCCCTGAGTCTGTCTTGATCATTTTGGTGTGTGTGTTTGTGTATGTGTGTGTGTGTGTGTGTGTGAGAGAGAGAGAGAGAGAGAGAGACAGACAGACAGACAGACAGTGTCCTGGGTCTTGAACTCAAGGCCCAGGAGCTGTCCTTGAGCGTTCATACTCAAGGCTGGTGTTCTACCACTTGAACCACAGCTTTCACTTCCAGTTTTTTTTTTTGGGGGAGGTGGTTCATTGGAGATCAGAGTCTCACGGACTTTCCTGCCCAGGCTGGCTTTGAATCTCGATCCTCAGATCTCAGCCTCCTGAGCAGCTGGGATGACAGGCGTGAGCAGCCTGGCTCCTGGAGACCCTGGCATCCCTTCCTGAGCTCAGAGGCCCTGCCCGGGATCTGCCCTGGGTCCGCCTGGCTGGGGAGGAGACTGAGGGTCACAGGAAGGGAGGTCTTGGGGGCGGAGGTGGGGGGGTGGATGGGGTCCCCCAGCCGCAGTGCGTATCTGGGTTACACGGTCTGGCTGGCTGTGGGCTGTGCTGGCAGGGCCCGGCCTCCGGGCCAGATGCTCAGCACTCAGCAAATAATAAATAATAATCATATCCCCAGCGTGTCTGGGGAGGCCACACAGAAAACACGTGTTCCGTCTCACAGTGTGTGTGTGTGTGTGTGTGTGCTGGGAAGCCCAGGTCTGCTCAGCACTTCTGTTCGGGCGGGCTTTGAGGGGAGCGGCTGGAGCCGTGGGGTTCAAGCCTGGATCTGACGAGCGCTCTACCGCTTGAGCCACAGCGCCACTTCCAGCTTTTTTCTTTTTGCTTATGTGGTGCTGAGGAATCGAACCCAGGGCCTCAGGCATGCAAGGCAAGCACCCTACCACTGAGCCACCTTCCCAGCCCCTGTTTATCTGTTTTTTTCTTCTCTCTTTAAGTTAGCTTATAAAAGGGGGGTTGCCGCCACTGTTGGCAGGATGGGGCAGAGGGTAGAAATGGTCGCTCTGGCCCTCGGGGTGAGGCTTGCAGGGAAGCGTGGCGGGGGGCTCTGCACCTCCTCGCGTCTGCACCCAGGACAGGTTGCTTGCTCTTGTTTTCTTCTGAGTGTTGTGCTGAGGGTTTCGCGCATCCCATCCTCTTCGGTGTCTTGCTGGGTGCCACCCCTCCCATCGCCCCTCCCACCCACTCAGTCCCCCGCCGGTCACAGGGGCCTCCTGCTTCTGTACATGCGTGGAGCGTCCCGATTGCATTCCTCTACTGCTAGCGTATCCATCGGCTGCGGACCCCGGTGCTTCCGTGGAGCCGTCTGGGGACTGGGTGGGGTGGGGGGAAAACCCTTTGGGATTTGTTTGTAGGGGCTCGGCACCCACATCTTGGGTAGCAGCTTCTGAGGCGGGGGACCTGGGGGGAAACTGAGTCAGGTTGAAACAATGAGATCTTGGGTAGCAGCTTCTGAGTGGAGGGACCTGGGGGGGAAACTGAGTCATGCCGAGACAACTAGACCTTGGGTAGCAGCTTCTGAGGCGGTGGACCTGGGGGGGAAACTGAGTCAGGTTGAAACAGTGAGATCTTGGGTAGCAGCTTCTGAGGTGGGGGGCCTGGGGGGAAACTGAGTCAGGTTGAAACAATGAGATCTTGGGTAGCAGCTTCTGAGTGGGGGGATCTGGGGGGGGAAACTGAGTCATGCCGAGACAACTAGACCTTGGGTAGCAGCTTCTGAGTTGGAGGACCTGGGGGGGAAACTGAGTCAGGTTGAAACAGTCAGATCTTGGGTAGCAGCTTCTGAGTCGGAGGACCTGGGGGGGAAACTGAGTCAGGTTGAAACAATGAGTTCTTGGGTAGCAGCTTCTGAGTCGGAGGACCTGGGGGGGAAACTGAGTCATGCCAAGACAACTAGACCTTGGGTAACAGCTTCTGAAGCGGGGGACCTGAGGGGGAAACTGAGGCAGGCTGAGACCCTGGCAGTGCCGCTGGCCCTCATCTTCAGGAGGGTGGGTGGAAGCAGCTGGGGTGTGTTTTTTGTTTTCCCCTGGGGAGGCTCCAGCCCAGGGAAAGCCGATCACCCCTGTTTTTGGTGTGGAGTGCACCCCCACGTCTGCCTCCGTACCTGGGCTTTCTGGGTGAGAGAGAGAGAGTGCCAGGGGAGCAGATGTGCGGGTGACCCCATGTCCAGCCCCGCGGGGGGGAATGTGCCTGCCACCCTCCTTTCTAGGGTGTAGGATCCCCCCCACACCCCGTCTCCCTGCTCTTGGCTTCTCCAAGTGGACCCGTGTCTCTGATTCTGGGGGTGGGGTGGCCACGGTCCCCTCTGGCCACGCTCCACGCTGGGCGGCCACGGGGGGCCGGGCCGTGTGTCAGATGCCATTGCTTGATGTTCTCTGCGTGTTCCGAGGCTCTGCCAGGCCAGGGTGTGAGCCGCGCTCCAGGGAGTGAGAGACGGGAATGCTCTGGGGCATTCTCCTGTGCCCGGAGAGGAGCTGCAGCAGGGCCCAGGCCCCGCCCCCTCCAGCCCCACGCTCCGCCGTTGGGGGGGCCTCTGGGGGGGGAGGCTGGGGTGGACACAGCCATCGAGGGGCCTTTACCCAGGACAAATTCAGATCCAAGCTAGGCTCAAAAAACCACCTTCCTGGGCTGGGAAGGTGGCTCAGTGGTAGAGCGCTTGCCTCGCACGCATGAGGTCCTGGGTTCGATTCCTCAGCACCACATAAGCAGAAAAGGCCGGAAGTGGCGCTGTGGCTCAAGGGGTAGAGCGCTCGCCTTGAGCTGAAGAGCTGAGGGACAGCACCCAGGCCCAGAGTTCAAGCCCCACGACTGACAACACACACACACACACACACACATACACACAGAAACCATTTTCCTCCAATCTCTAGTGGGATGGGCCAGACTGGACAGATTTGGGCTACAAAGTTGGGGGAGCCAACTTTGGGCACATGACATAGTTGCTCAATGAATACCCATGGCCAGACCCAGCAGGGCTGATGCTGTGTCTGGGCTGAGTGAAGGGATGGGGTGTTCTGGGAAAGACTTCCTTTCTTCACTCAAGAATAGTGCTCGGCCTCTTTTTCTTTCTTTCTTTTCTTTTTTGGTGGTGGGGCTTGAACTCATGGCCTGGGTGCTGTCCCTCAGCTCTTCGCTCAAGGTGAGCGCTCTACCGCTTGAGCCACAGCGCCACTTCTGGTTTTCTGGTGGTTCCTTAGAGATCAGGGTCTCATGGACTTTCCTGCCTGGGCTGGCTTTGAACCTTGATCCTCAGATCTCAGCCTCCTGAGTAGCCGGGATGACAGGCGTGAGCCACCCAGTGCCCAGTAGCCACAACTCCCTCAGGCTTTTTGCTGCTGATCACGGACTTAAACTGCCCAGGCTGGCTTAGAACCTTGAACCTCAGATCTCAGCACCCCCTCCTGCGTCCCAGCTAGGATTACAGGCGTGAGCCACCAGGGCCCAGCCGGGAAAAGACAGAGAGGGTCTTTATCGCTCGAAGGCATGGGTCACCTGGATCTGGTCCTTTCTTCTGTGGGGAATGTTCTGGAAAGGGACGCTTACCTGTGGGCAGGTGTGGAGAGCCGGCAGCATTGGGCTGGGCCCAGCTCTGGGGAGGAAGGTTTGCCGTTAGCTGGTCCACAGGGAGAGGGGCCGCTCCTCACACCCTCTGTCCCCTGCCACCAAGGGGCCCAGCCCTCCGGGGAGGCCTCGCCCCATTTCCATGCCTTTCTGTGCCTGTTTCCAAGGTCCTTCTTGTCCTGTGGATGGATGGAGGAGGCTTGGAAAGGGTATGTGTGTGTGTGTGTGTGTGTGTGTGTGTGTGTGTGTGGTTACAGATTGGGAACTCGGGGAGCCTTCGTCTGCCGAGGCCAGTATTTCCGATGTAGGGTTCCCTCAGTGCTGTGAACTTAGTCGCCCATCTGGACGGTTGGGGCTGGGTTGGACCAGGGACCCCGTGGGAGCCGTCTGCGATTGGTCGGCTCTCGTGGTGGTCTTCTCCCAGCCGAGGCCCACCATTGGCTGGTCCCACACTTGTCCCTTCCTTCTCCAGCAGATTGGAGGGGGCAGGAGGGGAGGGAGGCAGACGGGCTCTGCTAATGCCATCCATTTGGCTGCCCATGGGCGAACCTCATTTTGGGGAGGGGGATCCCCTGGCCCTTCTGAGCTCCCCTCCAGGGCAAAGGGACAGGGTGTGGGGAGGAAGGAGAGACTGGAGCTCACGGGGAGCATCAAAGGGCTGGTGCAAGGTTTATGGGGGCCTTTACGGCCCTAGTTTTCATTATTTACACCCTGTTGGTTCTAGGAGCTCCCGTTAAACGTGTAATAAATATAAAAATATTTTACAGGCCAGTGAAAATTCCACAGCAAAAATAACTCTATAAAGAGGGATTTCACCCTGGTCCTGCCCGCTGCCTAGTTCTGTGTGGCATTGGCTGGGAGGTGACTGGCAGTGGGAGAGGGAGGCGGGGTGGTGGGCACTGCCCACGGTTGGTCAGCCCTCCACCAGAGTCCCTCCCTGCGCCCCCAGGGGGCGGTGGTGAGGATGAGCCCTGTCCTGGGCTGGGGTAGACCCTCTGGGGTGTGTGGGGGGGCATACGGAGGCCCGAGCTGTTCTCCGGGTACCTCCTGCCTTCACCGGGCAGCGTTAAGCATCGCCAAGCGGGACAAGAAGGCAGACTGGGCGGTGGGGGTCAAAAAGACATGGCAAAGTGGCGATTTGGAAGAGAGGGTCTTGGGTGGGGCTGCGTGGGTCCCGGGGTTGCACCTCTACCCACTTAGCTACTTTGGTGGATGATTTGGCCTTTCTGAGCCTCAGTTTCCTCAGACCCTAGCTTCTGGGTGAAGCGCTCCCCTCTCTCGCCCCACAGAGCTTGACTCCTGTTGGACTTGCCCAGATTCCCACCTGCCTGCCACCATTCGGAGGGGAGGAGCCTGCCCCGTGCCGTTCATTCTAACCGCCCCCCCCCAAAGGGTCTTGGGTGGGCCAGGAGCTGGTGGCTCACACCTGTCATCCTGGCTACTCAGGAGGCTGAGATCGGAGGATCGCGGTTCGAAGCCAGCCCGGGCAGGAAAGTCCGTGAGACTCTGATCTTCCACGAACCACCAGAAAACTGGAAGTGGCGCTGTGGCTCAAGGGGTAGAGCGCTCGCCTTGAGCTGAAGAGCTGAGGGACAGCGCCCAGGCTCAGAGTTCAAGCCCCACAACTGACAAAACAAAAAGAGGGTTTTTTTTTTTTCCAAGTTTTTTTTTTTATTGTGATTAAGTGGTTACATAATTTCCCAAATTTCACAGTATTATGGGATAGTGATGCTTAAAGTCACAAACACATTCTAACTTTCCTGGAGCAAATTGTCTATCACGGTCTGTAACATGAGTTCTGTGAGCTTTGCAGTACAGTTATTTCTTCCACATTGGGTGATGTGTGCCTTTCTTTTGTTTTGCACAGCATCAACTGTTCCCTCTTTCCCACTTGTTCCCTCCCTCCCATCGCTGCCAATGAGTTGCTTAGTTCATTTTGGTCAATGTCCAGTGCAGCTAATGGGTCCCGCTGGTGTTTTTCCCTGATTCCCTCTAGTTCTGTGTCGTCTTCCTGGTTTCCCTCCGGTGTACACATGGACACCATACATGTGATCAGCAGCGTGGGGTTATTTAGTAGTGATCCCACCAGATGAGTGGAAGTCCTTTGTTTCTTAAGTCCTGTTAATTTTGTCATAACACCTAACATTTTGGATTTAACATCCACTTATCAAGGAAACCATGTACCATTTATCTCTTTGCTCTTGGCTTACCTCGCTCAACATGATTCCTTCTAGCTCCATCCATTTCCCTGCAAATGCCATTATTTTGTCATTTCTAATGGCTGCATAATATTCCATTGTGTATAGATACCACAATTTTTGGATCCATTCATCTGTGGTGGGGCATCTGGGTTGTTTCCATATCCTAGCTATTGCGAACAGTGCTGCAATAAACATGGAGGTGCACCTGTCCTTGTATATTGGTTCCTGTTGTTCAGGGTAGATGCCTAGAAGTGGTATGACTGGGTCATAAGGGAGGTCAATCTTTAGCTTTCTAAGGACCCTCCAGACTGCTTTCCAAAGTGGTTGTATAAGTGTACATTCCCACCAGCAGTGTAATAGGGTTCCTCTTTCTCCACATCCCCTCCAGCATTTGTCGTTGGCTGACTTGTGGATGTGGGCCATTCTGACTGGGGTAAGGTGGTATCTCAGGGTTGTCTTTATTTGCATTTCCTTCACCACCAGGGATGGTGAACGTTTCCTCATGTGTTTCTTTGCCATTTTTCTCTCTTCTGAGAAGTCTCTCTTTAGTTCCCTTCAGAAAGAGGGGTTCTAAGATGCAGTTTGGCATGATGATGAAGAGGGTAGCCTGCAGGGCTTAGGAGATGGGGGGGGGCTAAGACTCTCTGTGAGGCCCTGTCCCCTTCCGGGCGCCTCTCGTGCCCATCCCCAGCCAGGCGGCTTCACTCTGGGGTGGGTGTTGGGCCCCGCACCATCCATGGCCCCCCCCATGCGCTTCTTCTCGGCATGGCGGGCGAGGCTGCCACACCTGCCCCGGCCAGCCCGTCTTCCCTCTGCCAGTGTCCACCGTTGGAACCATCTGCACCCCGCGAGCCGTGTGCCGATCAGGCCGGATCCTGGAAGGCTGGAACCCCTGGCTCTGCTCACCGATGGGGGTGCAGGGGAAAAGTGGCCCCAGTGAAATCTGAGCTGTCTCTGTCTGTCTCTGTCTGTCTGTCTCTGACTCTGGCTCTGTTTCTCTCGGTCTCTGTACCTCTCTGTCTCTATCTTTGTCTCTCTGTCTCTCTGTCTCTGTCCCTCTGTCTCTGTCCCTCTGTGTCTGTCTCTCTGTGTCTCTGTCTCTCTCTCTGTGGCACTGGGGTTTGAACTCAGGGACTTGCTATGCAGGATCTCTACCACTGCCAGAGCTTTTGAGTTTGTTTTTACAGTAGCGTCTGACCTTCGCGCAGGCCAGCTTCAGACCATCTCCTTCCTCCACCTCCCCGGTGACCGGGATTATAGGTATGGACCACCACACCTGGCTTCTGCCCCGTGGGGTTTTCAGCTGTGATGCAGGAGGCTCAGGACCCAGCCAAGACAGGGAAGGCGTGGCGTGGGGTGGTGTGTGTGAGGGGGAGGTTAGGTGTTTACAGGTGATCAGCTTAGCGTGGTAGCCATCCTGGTCAGGTGTGGGCTTGACCTTCGCTTGACCTGGCGGGGAGGGGGCCCCGTCTCCTGGCCACGCTCTGCTGGACGGGCCGTCGGTCTTTGGCGTGGCTAGTTCCTCTGTCTGATCCCCCCTTTGCTGCCCGTTTGGTATCCTAGAGGCTGCAGGGGCTGCAGCTGGGGTTCTGAGGGGGGTTCCACCACGAGCCCCACGCAGCTGAAGGGTCTCTGTGTCCTGGAAAGCTGGTGTGCGCATGGGTGCGTCGCTGTCGGGATGCATGGCGGAATTAGTCAGCCACCAACCACTTGGTGTCTTGTCTGCTGCTGGACTGTGGGGAGGGGACATGGCTGCTGGCCTCCGCGATGACCTGGCAGGTCTCGGGCTGCCCTGGGCACCTGCCTACACCTGGACCTGGTGGGGGGCTCCGGAGCGGAGGTGACCAGGGACTTCCAGGCCAAGGCCCCCAGAGGAGCAGAGGAACCTTCTGGAAGGTAAGGCTTTGTCCCTGCCTCCTGGATCTCACCAGCCTGGGCCTGCCCGCCACCCCCTCTCCACCCCCCCTCCCTGCCCAAGATGAGCAAACACCTCCTCGGTGGGTGGCAGTGGGGGGGGGTCCCACTTTTTGTGGGGGTACACCTGCATCTCCCAGCTTGGGAGGGCTGGTGGGGGCTCTCTTCTAGCGCTTTCCTTTGGGCTCTGACAGCTGCACCAGCCCCTGGCCTCCCTCAAACACAAAGCACATCGAAAGTCCACAGCCCTGGGCTGGGAAGGTGGCCCAGTGGTAGAGCGCTCGCCTAGCATGCACGAAGCCCTGGGTTCGAATCCTCAGCACCACAGACACAGAAAAAAGCTGGAAGTGGCGCTGTGGCTCAAGGGGTAGAGCGCTAGCCTTGAGTACAGAGAGGCTCAGGGACAGTGCCCAGGCCCTGAGTTCAAGCCCCAGGACTGGCAAAAAAAAAAAGAAAAAGAGTCTCTGGCATAGAATGGCACTGTGTTTGAGAAACCCAGAGGTCTCTTTGGATAGCCAGGAAAGAATTTAAAATCATCAGGTTAAGCCGGGGGTGCCAAGTGCTGCACCCCAAGACGCCCTCACCGTCGGCTGATTACTAAAATAATAATTGGAGGCTCCTGCCCCGCTTTGTACGCCAGCAAAACACAATGGCAGGGCAGGGGAAAGGAGAACTATAATTTATTGGCAGATTCAAGGGATTTTTGTATTTGCAAATAGGCGGCAATTATGAAATGAATACTATAATTAGAACCACTCCGGACAGATGAATGAGGTGGGAAACTCGCTGAGATGTGTTTTCTGGTTAGGAAAATACATTAGCCTAGTTCTCAGCACATTTCAGTGAGCTTTCCTGCCCCGGGGTTCTTGGGGGTGGGGGGGGGGCTGAATCACAGCAAGACCAGGGGTGTCACTGGAGCCAGGAAGTTGCTGCCTGACAAGCATGAAGCACTGGGTTCAAATTCCAGTACCGACCCTGGGCCTCCTCTCCTCTCCTCTCCCCAGTCCCGGAGCTTGAGCTCTGGACCCGAGCGCCTGTCCTTGAACTTTTGTGCTGGAGGATAGCACTCTTCATATTGAGCCACTTTTGGCTTTTGCTGGTTCATTGGAGATAAGAGGCTCACGGGGACTTTTCTTGCCTAGACTGGCCTTGAACCAAGATCCTCAGGTCTCAGCCTCCCGAGTAGCTAGGATGGATGACAGGGGTGAGCCACCGGTGCCCAGACTGATGTGTTTTTCTGAGAAATAGCTCCAGCTGTGAGTATAACTTTCTTGAGGGTATCTGCGGAAGAAGACTTGCTAGGTGTTTCGAGGTCTGCGTGATTTCTAGAGTGGAGAGGCCTTGAACTTCAGGGTAGGGACTAAATACCTGGCTTTGGCGTGGTCTTTGAGCAGGTCTCCTGGGTGTGTGGTTGACTTGGGGTCTGTCCACGTGTTCTCCATTGATTTGGGGAACCCCTCTTCCCTAGCCGGCTCGACACACCTTACTACACCAACAACTTTGGGTGCAGACTTTGACTCCCCAAATCTTCTCCTCTTTGCCATTCTTTTTTTGGCAGTTGTGGGGCTTGGACTCTGGGCCTGGGCACTGAGCTCTTCAGCTCAAGGCGAGCGCTCTACCACTTGAGCCACAGCGCCACTTCTGGTTTTCTGCTGGTTCATTGGAGACAGGAGTCTCAAGGACTTTCCTGCCCAGGCTGGCCTTGAACTGCGATCCTCAGATCTCAGCCTCCTGAGGAGCCAGGATGACCGGCGTGAGCCACTGGTACCTGGCTTCCCTTTGCCATTCTTGACCTGGGTCTGGATGACCCTTGGTGAATACCCCTGACTCCCTACCCCTGGTCCCCCGAGGTGGGGAGGGGCAGAGGAGCTGTTTCTGAACCCCAAGTTTGCTTGAGCTGATGGATGAAAACAAAAAATCAACCCAGGCAGAGCTGTTCAGGATTCCTGCCCCAGCGCGGCTCGGTGGGGCTCTGAAGGGGGAGAGAGGCCTGGTGGCGACAGAAACGGGGGTCCCCAGCCCTCCCCCGCGTGTGCAGCGAGGGTTCGGCCCGAGGTGAGCGGCTGCCAGCCCGGGGAAACGCATTGGTGATGATGGATGGCCGGGCTGCTCGGATGTGCCCCTGACACTATTTGCACAAACAGGGACCTCAAACGAATGGAGCTTTTCATGAGCTTACATAAGGTGGTATGATGGGGTAGAGCTGGCGTTCCCGCTCTGGGGAACAGCTGACCCCCCCGCCCCCCCCACCCCGTTCTGTGTCAGGACATGAAATGATTTGCTCTGCCCTCCTGTTGATATTCCTCCCCCCTCTCCCTCCCCTTCCTCTTTGTGGAAACTTTCTTTGCAGAAGGATTCCCCTAACTGGGACAGTGGGGCTACTGTTGCTCCCCACAGCCGCCCAAGGGGTTTGCTTTTCTTTGGAACCCTGACTTCCTTGAAAGCTGTAGGAGGGAGGGAGGGAGAGAGAGAAGGAGGGCCCAGCAGGTGTGGGGCTGGGTGTTGGGTGGCAGGGATGGAGTAGGGGGTGTGGGAGGAGGATGCTAGAATGCTCAGAACATTCCTGGGGTCATCTCCAGGTGTCGTGTGTGTGTGTGTGTGTGTGTGTGTGTGTGTGTGTGTGTGTGTGTGTGTGCGCGCACATGTGCACGCCGATCTTGGGGCTTGACCTTGGGGCCTGAACGCTGTCCGTGAGCTTTTATGCTCAAAGATAGTGCTCTTCCACTTCAGTTATACCTCCACTTCTGGCTTCGTGGTGGTTTATCAGATATAAGAGTCTCATGGACTTTCCTGCCTGGGCTGGCTTTGAACTCAGATCTTCAGATCTCAGCCTCCTGAGTAGCTAGGATGACAGGCGTGAGCCACGGGCGCCGGGCTCCAGGTGTCTTTTCTGGCTCTGAGAGTGTCAGTGGTCGGGAGAGACCGGGCAGGGCCCTGTATTTGTGTAGCGCGTTACCACACAGTAGGCATCTGGTCTCCCCCAGCAGTCCTACTGTCTGGTAGGCAGGAGGGTGTAGCGTCAGACAGAAAGAGAGCAGAGTCAGAGAGGGCTCTGGAGGGCTAGTGTGGGGCTGTCCTAGTTGCTCCCAGTCCCCTGTGACCATGAGCCCAGCCTGGCTCCTACCCTCCGGCTTCCTGGAGGCCCAATGTCAGGGACTGCTGGGACTGGAGCCTGGGCTTTGTGACAGGTGTGACTTTTGGGGCTGTGGGATGTGTTGGCAGTGACCCAGGTCTGATTGCATTCACAATTGATTTTTTTTTTGTGGGGGGTAGGTCAGTCGTGGGGCTTGAACTCTGGGCCTGGGCGCTGTCCCTCAGCTTTCCAGCTCCAGGCGAGTGCTCTACCACTTGAGCCACAGCGCCACTTCCAGTTTTCTGGTGGTCCATTGGAGATCAGAGTCTCACGGAGTTTCCTGCCTGGGCTGGCTTTGAACCCTGATCCTCAGATCTCAGCCTCCTGAGTAGCTAGGATGATAGGTGTGAGCCACCAGCACCCAGCAGGAGAAGATTTTTTTTTAAATTAAAAAGTAGGGCATCATATTCTGACCTGTTGAACTGAAGCTTCTTTGTACAACTACTTAAAAAAATAGCAGCCAGAACTGGGTGTCTGTGGCTCACGCCTGTCATCCCAGCTACTCAGGAGGCTGAGATCTGAGGATCACGGTTTGAAGCCAGACCCGGCAGGAAAGTCTGTGAGACTCTTCTCTCCAATTAACTACAAAAAAGCTGGAAATGGAGCTATGGCTCAAGTGGTAGAGCACTAGCTTTGAGCAAAAAGAAGCTCAGGGACAGCACCCAGGCCCTGAGTTCAAGCCCTAGGACTGGCCTACACACAAATAGTATATGGTTATGGTTGAAAGCTAGAAATCGGTGCCTGAGGCTAGCGACTTGAGAGGCTGGAATTGGGGGGATCGAGGCCCGACTCTAGCTCAGACACACAAGTTTGTGAGCCCTTTCCTCAGTAGCTGGGGGCAGTGACACATACCTGTCATCCTATACATGTGGGAAGACTCGGATGGAGAGGACTGTGGTTCTAGGTCAGCCTAGGCAAAGAAGTCTGCGAGTCTCCATGGCGGTGGAAGAGGCTGGGACTGGCGGTATACACCTGCCAACCCCGATGGGGGGAATTAAAAAAAATAGGAGGATCAAGGTCCACACAGGAAAAATTACCAGTGCAAAAAATGGCTGCCGTTTTGGCTCAGCAGGAGAGCTATCTAATCACAAAGCTCTGAGTTTAAATCCCAACACTAGAGGGCTGGGAAGGTGGCTCAGTGGTAGAGTGCTTGCCTTGCATGCATGAGGCCCTGGGTTCGATTCCTCAGCACCACATAAGCAGAAAAAGCCAGAAGTGGCGCTGTGGCTCAAATGGTAGAGCTCTCGCCTTGAGCTGTAGAGCTGAGGGACAGCGCCCAGGCCCAGAGTTCAAGCCCCACGACCGAAGGAAAAAAGAAAAAAAATCCTGGTGCTCCTAAAAAAGTAAGTCAGAAAGAGAAATTCATATAAAATTAAATTAAAAAGAAAAAAAATTCATATAATCTTACCGCCCAGACACAGTGCAGCCTTTGTAACATTGTAACCTGAAGTTACTGCCTTCCTCTTACCCTGGCTTCCTCCCTAGACTGCGGGTCTGTCTGTCTATCTGCCATCTGTCTGTCTCTCTTGCTGTCTTCTGTGGGCAGATGCATAAGGCTGCTTCTAGCTCCCGCGTTTCTCAGCACTGCGGTAGCAAATGCTCCCATCACCGAATCTCTGCTTGTGTTTATTTGTTCACAAATATTTGTTGAGTGTCAGGCACGTTTTCCTCAGAATAAATTCCTGCGAGTAGATTTGCTCAGCTAAATTGTGTGTGTGTGTGTGTGTGTGTGTGTTTGCATTGCCTCCTGTGTGTTAGGCAAGTGTTCTACCACTGAGCTAGACCCCAGCCCTAAATTGTGCTTTAAAAAAAAATTACCTCGTTCATGATGAGGGGAAAACATAGGAAAGAATATAGTGGGAGTGTGGGGACTCCCCCCGGGCTCTGTTCTTTAAAACAGCCAGTTGGTTTCCAAGACCTTTCCATAAGTTGTAGGTGTATGTGTTTTATTTCATTTTTGTGGTCGGTTGTACAGCTTGAACTCAGGGCCTGAACGCTGTCCCTGAGCTCTTCAGCCCAAAGCTAGAGCTCTACTAGTTGAGCTACAGCACCACTTCTGGCTTTCCAGAGGTTTATTGGAGGTAAGAGTCTCAGGGACTTTCCTGCCCAGGCTGGCTTTGAACCACAATCCTCAGATCTCAGCCTCCTGTGTAGCTAGGATGACAGGCATGAGCCACCGGTGCCTGGCTATATGTACTTTTTTTTTATTTTTTGGTACTTTTTTTTATCGTAAAACTGCTGTACAGAGGGGTTACATATATGTACTTTTTAAAATATAAACTGACTCTTAACTTTCCTAACAATCTAAACAGTGTTTGTTTCCTACTTAATAGTGTGTGTGTGTGTGTGTGTGTGTGTGTGTGTGTGTGTGTGTGTGTGTGTGTGTGTGTGCTGGTCTTGGGGTTTGAACTCACAGCCTGAGTGCCATCCCTGAGCTTCTTTTTGCTCTAAGTTGGCATTGTACCACTTGAGCCACAGTTCCGTTTCCAGCTTTTTGGAGGTTAACGGGAGATAAAAGTCTCATGGACTTTCCTGCCCAGGCTGGCTTTGAACTGTGATTTGGAGACCTCAGCCTCCTGAGTAGCTAGGATGGCAGGCCTCTGGAGCCTGATATTAATTATGTATTCTTTTTGTGTGTGTCCCAGTCCTGGAGCTTGTACTCAGGGCCTGGAGCCACTCTGCGCTCAAGGCTAGCACTCTTACCACTTGAGCCACAGCACCACTTCTGGCTTTTTCTGCCTATGTGGTACTGAGGAACCGACCCCAGGGCTTCATGCATGCTAGGCAAGCGCTCTACTACTGAGCCACCTTCCCAGCCTTATTATGTGTTCTTAACTTTCCATGTCAGCAGGGCTAGCTTTTCTTGTCCTCTGTCAGTGGACCCTGTGAATAAAACCCTTCATTCAGTCTTTGCAGTGACCATCCCTTCATCTTGAGCTGGGGAAATGCTGGAAGCAGAATCGCTGGATTGGAGAGTTTGGTCCAGTTGTAGGTTTTAGAGTTCTTGTCAAGCCAATGTGCTTGCTCCCAGTGGCCACCGGTGCTGGCTGATGGCCGGACCGAAAGGCTCACTCCTTTGGCATGTTAACCGGCACTCGGAAGGTGTCTGTTTCTTTCTCAAACACTATGGATTGTAAGTTTAGAAATGCCTGCCTGGCTGGACACCTGTCATCCTAGCTACTCAGGAGGCTGAGATCTGAGGATTGTGGTTCAAAGCCAGCCCGGGCAGGAAAGTCTATGAGACTCTTATCTCCAATAAACCACCAGAAAACTGGAAGTGGCGCTGTGGCTCAAGGGGTAGAGCACTTGCCTTGAGCTAAAGAGCACAGGGACAGTGCCCAGGCCCTGAGTTCAAGCCCTACGACTGACCAAAAAAAAAAAAAAGCCTGTCTGTGGACTAGGTTCAGAAGGCATCTGGCCTCGGGGCACCGCTGAACATCTCTGCTGCTTCTGGGGGTCCCTCCCCCAGCTGGGAGCTGTTTCCTGGAAGCATCTTGTGGCTGCCCTGTCCCAGGCTTTCTAGCCAGCCCCAGCTCCCGGGGGAGATGGCCTTGGGAAGCGTTTTCTGCTTCTGACTGCGCCTGTGGTTTGCCTGTCTCTGGGAGGCCGGTGTGGTAGGAGCCTTCTGACTTCCGGTAGAGGGGCCTCTGAAGGTTGTATTTTCACTCAGCGTGGTCATCCCTGGGGTTTGTTGGCTCCTTTACTCAAATCCCAAACTCCACAGTCATTCTTTTTTGCTCAAGACTGGTGCTGTACCACTTGAGCCACAGCTCCACCTGCGCCTTTTTGCTGCTTAATTGGAGATCAGAATCTCACGAACTTTCTTGCCCAGGCTGCCTTCGAACAGCGACCTCCAGCTCTCAGCCTCCCCGAGGAGCAGTTGAGGATTGCAAGTGTGAGCTCCTGGTGCCTGGCTTTCCAAACAGGAAAGCATATTTGATGTTCATTATTTTAGCATTGCTTCCCCTCCCCGCCCCCCTTGGTTGTAAGTCTGTATTTTTTTTTCCCCTCCCACCGAAAGAAAAGTTTTCATGCACCGTGAAAACGCCAAACACCACCACGGTGCACAATATATTCAAGTGCCCAATAAAACAAATATAATGTATAATAAAGTACAAGTTCCATTGCAACCCCCATTGTGGGTAGCTGGCTGTAGTAGAAACGGGAGACGGCGGGAAGAATGCTAATGAATAATACCAGGTCTTTGCTTCTATAGGGAAGGGAGAGGTGCAGCTCAATAGGAGCGGTTGATGAGACTGTGGATCAATAAGAAAGAGCTAGTTAAGGTGTTGGGGTAGGGCGAGGGGAAGAGGAATGAAGAGGATGGAATAGGTAGACGCATGCATACAAAAACAATCGCATTGACAATGCAGCAAGAGCTTGAGTGAAGCAGTCTGCCTGTTGGCAGAACTGGGTGCTATACTCTGTATTGTCATGTCTCCTCTCCAGCCAGGGAGCTGGGAGGCCTCTTCTCTGCCTTTCTTCCCCTGGGTTGGTTTCTCTGTGGTTTGCCTTTGTTCTTCTCCTTGTGGATTTATGGACAGTTTCTTCTTACGTAGTGTGTTTAACAGGATGCCTTTATCGCTTTTTAAAAATAGCATATGAACATTTATTTTTGCGTGTGTATTTGTGTGTCCTGGGGTTGAACTCTAGTGGCCTTATACTCTTGCTTGTTTTTGTTTTTGTTTTTTTGTCGATCGTGGGGCTTGAACTCTGGGCCTGGGCGCTGTCCCTGAGTTCTATCAGCTCAAGACCAGCGCTCTACCACTTGAGTCACAGCCCCACTTCTGGTTTTCTGGTGGCTCATTGGAGATCAGAGTCTCACGGACTTTCCTGCCCGGCCTGGCTTTGAACTGTGATCCTCAGATCTCAGCCTCTTGAGTAACTGGGATGAGTTACGCAAGTCACCCTAGTCCTGCTCAGCCTGGCAAAAGTGGTCCTGATCAGTAGGTAGCCGCTGCTGGCCAGGGTCTGCTTGTATGTTTAGGGTGTGTGTGCATGCGTGTGTGCGTGTGCGTGTGCGTGTGCGTGTGTGTCTGTGTGTATTGGAGCCTTTTTGTAGTTTCCTGACCCAGAGTGAGGCAGAGAGGCTGGAGGCAGAGGGAGGAGAGGCCGGCAAGGCGGGACTTGGCCCCAGGGAGATGAATTTTGCTGTGCCGCCTGTCCACCCTGGGCCTTGCGGATGGGTTGCTGCCGTTTGAGCTGTTTAGGTTGTGGGTGTTGTTTGAGGACCTCATGGGCAGGGGGTGCTCGCTTAAACGGTCTCCCCCCCTCTTCTTGCCAATCTGTGTCCCTGGTGGCTGAAGACAGAGGCTCCGTGCACGGTGGTGCTAAGCCCAGTGATGCCCGCAAGGTCCCTTGGTTGGGGCTGTTGGGCTAAGATGGTAGATGGTGGTGGGGGGAATCCCCTCCCTAGCCTGCAGGGGGCGCTGCACAGGGTTCCGCCATCTTCCCCAGCTGCCCGGAGCATGAGCGGATGCTTACCACGCTGCCTCTGGATGCGTCCACTGGCTGCTGCTCTGGGGCTTGTCTCCCCCCTTCCTCTCCCCCCCCCCCGCCCCACCCAAGCCTCCTTGGTACCCTGGGTGGCCGGCCTGATTGTAGGGTGCTCCTCTTTGACTTCTCTGTGAGGTGTTTTGGCCAGAATGCCTCCTCCCCTTAGTCCCAGACCCTTTTCCTGTGCATGGCTAATTGCTTTTTTATTTATCTATCTCCTCCTTCTCTCCCTCCCTCCCTCCCTCCCTCCCTTCCTTCCTCTCCTCCCTCTCTTCTTTCCTTCTTTCCTTCCTTCCCTCCTTTCTTCCTTCCTTCCCTCCCTCCTTCCCTCTTTCTCCCCTCCCTCCCTCCCTCCCTCCCTCCCTCTCTCCTTCCTTCCTTCCTTTCTTCCTTCCTTCCTTCCTTCCTTCCTTCCTTCCTTCCTTCCTTCCTTCCTTCCTTCCTTCCTTTCTTTCTTTCTTTCTTTCTTTCTTTCTTTCTTTCTTTCTTTCTTTCTTTCTTTCTTTCTTTCTTTCCTTCCTTCCCTCCCTCTCTTCCTTGATGTCTTTCTTGATTTCTTTCTTTCTTTCTCTTTCCTTCCTTCCCTCCCTCCCTCTCTTCATTCCTTCTTTCTTTCCTTCCCTCCCTCCCTTCCTTCCTTCTTTCTTTCTTTCTTTCCTTCCTCTCTTCCTTCTTCCTTCCCTCCCTTCCTCTCTCTTCCTTCCTTCTTTCTTCTTTCGCTTTCTTTCTTCTTTCTTTCGTTCTTTCTTTCCTTTCCTCCCTCTCTTCATTCTTTCATTCCATTCTTCCATCCTTCCCTCTTTCCTTCCCTCATTCCCTCTCTTCCTTCCTTTCTTCTTTCCTCCCTCCGTCCCTCCCTCCCTCCTTTCCTTTCCCTTCCTTCCTTCCTTCCTTCCTTCCTCCCTTCCTCCCTTCCTCCCTTCCTTCCTCCCTTCCTTTCCTTCCTAGTGCCAATCCTAGGCCTTGAACTTGGGGCCTGGGCACTGTCCCTGAGCTTCTGTGCTCAAGGCGAGCACTCTACCATTTGAGCCCCAGCTCCAACTGGCTTCAGAAAGGGATCCTCAGATCTCAGCCTCCGGAGCAGTAGAATGACAGGTGTGTGAGCCAGCAGCGCGCGGCTTGCCTGGCTAATTTTGGAGTGAATTCGAATGTCTGGCAGCCAGTCAGTCATCGCCTGCGTCTCGGAAATCGGGGTGAACGTGTCGAACGCAGCCCCGTGGTGTCAGCTCGTGAGCATCTCTCCGGGCCGCTTCCTCTTCTCTCCTTACTGTGCATTGCACCTGTATCATATTTCTAGTGAACCCTCGGTGCCGCTGGGTCCGTGGTGTGAAGGAGACCGAGGACCGGCCGTAGCGGGCTCAGGATGCGGGCGCCCAGTGCTGCCCTGCAGGAGCTCGGTTCAGTTCACCCCAGATGCCTCCCAGCTTCCAACTAAGATGCTGCCGCCACCACCTTTTGATCATTCATTGCAGTTTAAACACACTAACGTTTACCTTGCTTGTGGAGCACCCGCTTTGCTTCCTTTTTCTTTTCTTTTTTGAAGAGGCAGACAGATTGTCACAAAACGAAGTCTTCTCGTCGAATGTCTTTGTTTGGATATTTCTCTTTTTCTGAGGTGTGAGTTGTCCACCTCTGGGCTCACGGGGCCTGCTTTGCTTGGAGAATGGAAGGGTGTGTTTTGCAGACAGAAGGTACAAAGGTACCTGGAAGCAGAGACATTTTGGTTGTTGGTCGCGGGGCTTGAACTCGGGGCCTGGGCGCTGTCCCTCAGCTCTTCAGCTCAAGGCAGGCGCTCTACCACTTGAGCCACAGCGCCACTTCTGGTTTTCTGGTGGTTTATTGGAGATCAGAGTCTCAGGGACTTTCCTGCCCAAGTTGGCTTTGAACCGCGATCCTCAGATCTCAGCCTCCCGAGTAGCTAGGATGACAGGCATGAGCCACCGGCGCCCGGCCAGGCAGACAGCTTCTTTCAGAGCTAAGATCTCTTTTTCTGCCACTCAGCCCAGTCGGCTGAGGTGTCAGGTGAGTGGCCAGCCTCCATTTCCGTTACTTCTCGCCCCTAAGGCTTTGCTTGGAGCATCAAGAGCATAGATCTACCAAGTGTGAGGCCCTGAGTTCAAATCCCAGTAATGTCTCCCCCCCCACAAAAAAAAAGAAGAGCCAGGTGCTGGTTGTTCACACCTGTCATCCTAGCTACTCAGGAGACTGAGATCTGAGGATCGCGGTTCAAAGCCAGCCCAGGCAAAGGAAGTGCTTGAGACTCTTATCTTCAATAAACCACCAGAAAACTGCAAATGGTGCTGTGGTTCAAGTGGTAGAGCGCTGGCCTTGAGCTGAGGGACAGCGCCCAGGCCCAGAGTTTAAGCTCCATGACCAACTGAGAGAGAGAGAGAGAAAGAGAGAGAGAGAGAGAGAGAGAGAGAGAGAGAGAGAGAGAGAGAATGTGTTGGGTCCCTCTCCACTTCTGCCACGCCAGCTGGATGACCTCGGGCAGATGATCTGACCTCCCTGTGTGCCGCTCCTTTCCCTTGTACAGTGGGTCTGATGGGAGCTTCCCGTGGGATCTTTCTGTGGAATCCCACGTGATTTCTTCCAGAGCCCGGTCCTGATAGGTGGCGCTGCTGTTGGTGTCCAAGGCTGTACCTGGGTCCGGGGTCCAGGTGGGCAGATCGGGGTGACCCCTGACTCCCCCATCCGGTGGTCCTGTCCCTGCTTTGCTGCTGCTGGGGGTCTCCCCACCCACATTCCTCCCTCCCCCCCAGCTCTGCAGCCTGGCTCCAGCTGTGATGTCCAGCTTGGGGCCAATGGGTCAGCGCGCAGTGTCTGTTTGCGAACTCGGTATATTGCTTAATAAGGAAAACATGGCCTGTCCCGGCCAGCCGTGCCTCTGGCCATATATGGGGAAAACGAGTCAGTAACTTGGATCCGGCCAAGGGAGCGATGGCCGAGCCCTTCTCATTGTAAAACAAAATCAACATTGAGTTGCCACTTCTCTTTGGTTTGGTTCGTGTGTGTGTGTGTGTGTGTGTGTGTGTGTGTGTGCATGTGCATGCGCACACGTGCGTAGGGATTTCTGATGATAAATAGGCGGCATCTTGCAGTGTGAGTTGTGGAAGTAGCTGTGAACTGTTTGGGAAGCAAATCCTTTCAAGCACTTGAAAGATCTTAGGATAAAAGAAGGGCCCAGTGGATGGAGGCTTGTGGATGGAGGCCTCTCTGAGCTGGTGCAGCATCGGGCCCCGGCCGGCTGAGACTGGCTAGCTCTGGCAGCCTGTCATTACTGCCCTCACGCTCTTGGGCCACCTGCTTTGGGATGTCTGCGCAGCTCCCTTCCAGTAGCCCTCCCTCCTCCCCCCCCCCATTGACTAACGGGGGTGCATACTGCTGGCTCACCTGGTGGGTGAGGCCGCCTCTTTGTGGCCTGGCCCTCCTCTAGCTGCCCCTTGCCCCTTGACTGTTGCCCTGGGCTCTGTCCTTGGTCCTTTCCTCCCACTGCACGCATCCTCTTCCATTTCCACAGCACTGCAATTAAGAATGGTGAAGTCGTTGGGCACCCATGGCTCTCGCCTGTCATCCTAGCTACTCAGGAGGCTGAGATCTGGGGATCTCAGTTCAAAGCCAGCCTGGGCAGGGAAGTCTATGAGACTCTGATCCCCAATGAACCAGCAGCTCTCTGCCTCTCCTCTCTTCTCAGAGACGAGGAAGCTGACCCTGACACCGGGTAGGTGTTCACCCTCTGAGCCTTCCTGCCTCCCAGAGTTCTGCTTTAACTTTCCTTTGGAAATGGAAGGTCTTGGTCTCTGAGAAGGATCTCTGCTAGTTCATCTGATGGCTTCACCTCCCTTTCCAGATGCTTCTATGCCTGGCTTCCTTCTTGTCTGCACACCTCCTTCCCTCCATCGGAGCAAACCCCCTGGGAGGGAAGGCCACCAGAGAGCCATGCACAGACCCCTCCCTCTGTCCCCCTGGGGCCCCCTGATTGGTCCCTGGTGCCAGTCTCTGAAACCCAACCCCACACACAGCCAGGGATCAAGATGGAGCCTTGCCATTGTTTTCCGAGGGTCCTGATCACCCGCGCCCGCCCCTCCCAGATCCCATCTCACTCTGCTGAAGGGGTGGGGGGCTCCCCCTGTTCCCTGGGTCTCCTCACACAGCAGCGTTTGGATGCAACGTGGATTTGAATCCCAGTTCACCTCCTGCGTGGCCTTCGGCCGGTGGCTTGTCTTCTTACAGCCTGAATCTTCCTATCTGCTCTCACCAAGGGTCCTGAGCGGCAAACGGTGTGGGGCAGGTCTACAGACCCGGCTGCCTTCTGCCTCCCCGTGGGTGCCGTCTACCCGCGTTGCCTCTTCTCTGCTCCAAGTGGCTGCTGAGAGGGAGTGGTCTCGCCCGGGCTGGTGGCTCACGCCTGTCATCCCAGCTACTCAGGAGGCTGAGATCTGAGGCTCACAGTTCAAAGCCAGCCAGGGCAAGGAAAGTTCTTGAGACTCTGATCTCCAATGGACCACCAGAAAACTGGAAGTGACGCTGTGGCTCAAGTGGTAGAGCACTCGCCTGAAGCTGAAGAGCTGAGGGATAGCGCCCAGGCCCAGAGTTCAAGCCCCACCACTGATGCAAAAAGAAAGTTTTACAATGCTATGTATTATGGTATACAACCTAATGCTTATGAATCCTTTATTTCTTTTTTTTAGTGGTGGGGGGGTCCAGTCCTGGGGCTTGAACTCTGGGCCTGGGCACTGTCCCTCAGCTCTTCAGCTCAAGGCTGGCTCTCTACCACTTGAGCCACAGCACCACTTCCAGCTTTTTTTTTCCTGCTTATGTGGTGCTGAGGAATCGAACCCAGGGCCTCATGCATGCAAGGCAAGCGCTCTACCACTGAGCCGCCTTCCCAGCCCCTGAATCCTTTATTTCTAAAGCTGTTTTTGTTGTTGTTATTGTTGGTGGTGGGGCTTGAACTGCCCAGACTTTCCTGCCCAGACTGACTTTGAATCATGATCCTCAGATCTCAGCCTCCTGAGTAGTTAGGATGACAGGCATGAGCCACCGGCGCCCAGCTTTTGTTTGGCACTGGAGGCTTGAACTCAGGACCTGTGTGCTGTCCCTTAGCTTTCTCCCTCATGGCTGTTGCTCTACCACTTTAGCCACAGCTCTCGTTTGGGCTTTTATTTCTCTCCTTTTTTTCTGGTTAATAGGAGATAGGAACCTCACAGACCTTCCTGCCTGGGTTGGTGTCGGACCTACAATCCTCAGATCTCAGTCTCCTTAAGTGGCTAGGCTGACAGGTGTGTGAGCTACCACAGCCTGGCTTAGAGAGGGGACAGAGTTTCCCCCACGGAGCCCCCCTGTCATGTGGACAGCAATGCCAGCCTGCTTTGATGCTGCCCAGTGCGTGGGAATGTTCTAGAATCCACACCCATCATGGGTCCTGTTGAGCAAGCGCTGCTGCTGGACCAACTCCCAGGCGCCCTGGACCGAGGTAGGAAGATGTTCGGCGCGGGCACTGCCTAATCTCCTGGGACCCATGGCTGGCCCCAGGACAGGCCTTGCTGAGCGGGCCGTAGGAAGGTGTTGGTAGCATGGGGCGCTGGGGGCTTTTTCTCCTGGGCTTTCTCTGCAACTATGGCTTTGGTGGCTGAGCCATGGGTGGTTTCCAAGAACAAGATAAGCATCACCGTGGTGATTGGCATCTCCTGGTTGGGCTTGGAGAGCCTCAGGAACTGCCGGCACGCTGGTTCCCACAGGAAGAAAGGGCCCAGCCTTCCATTTGCATAATCTCCTTGGCCAGTGGTGTGGCGTGTGCACGCATGCGCGTGTGGACGTGTACCTGTGTGCGTACGCACCACCGTGAGCTTCCACCGATGACAGAGACACCTCAGCTCCCCCCGCCCCCCCCCCCCCCCCCGTGTGCCGTCTTCCTGCCCGTGTGGTTAGCATGGCCGAACTGGCGGACTTACTTTCCCCCATGGCCTCCATGTTGGGCCAGTGTCTACTTGAATTCTCTCCTGGCTTCTCTGTGCTGCCCCCGCCCTCCCCAGCTTGATTTCCCACCGTTTTGTGCTCTCCTGGGGGTAGCGGGAGGAAGGGGGGGTGCACAGTAGGCCCTCAGGAAACGCTGGCCGCGGTGGAGGTGGCGTTAGTCAAGACGCAAACACAACCCGGAGCATTTCTTCAAGTTCACTGGGCATTCCTCCGTGCCTGTCTGCACACGCTGGCCGTCAGTCCACGGGGCGAGGTAGGCGCGGGACGAGCCTGGAGCCTCAGCACCCAGCAGAGCCGCAGGGACACGCCAAGGATTGGGGATTAACGGGGCGACACGGAGGAGGTGTGAAAATCTGAAGGCGCTGTCTTCTGCCGTGGGGGTGGGAGGAGGGCAGCGGGTGAGAGGGGACCGTGTGGGAGGGGCACTTTGGGTAGAGAGGCCAGGAAAATTGGGGTGCCCTCTCCCCTTGGAACTCTCTCTCTCTCTTTTTCTCTTTTTATACTGGTCCTGGGGCTTGAACTCAGGCCCTGAGCACCATCCTTTAGCTTTTCCATTCAAGGCTGGCGCTCTACCACTTGAGCCACAACTCCACTTCAGGCTTTTGGCTGGTTCATTGGAGATAAGAGTCTCATGGACTTTTCCTGCCTGGGCTGGCTTCGAACCGTGATCCTCAGATCTCAGCCTCCTGAGAAGCCAGGATGACAGGCGGAAGCCACCGGTGCCCAGCCTTAGGTTTATTTGTTTGGTGGTGGTATTGGAGCTTGAACTCGGGGCCTTGTACTTCTTGAGCCGTGTCCACAAGTCTGTCCTGCTTGGCGTATTTTTACAGGTGGGGTCTCGAGCTTTCTGCCTGGGCCAGCCCCAGACCATCACCCTCTTCCTCTTCTCCCAGATGCCTGAGGTTTCTAAGACCAGTTGAGACCGGGGAGGCTCTCCCAGGGAAAGACACGGAGAGAATGGGGGAGGTATTTTGGGGGGCTATTCAGGAAGTCGGGGTGACTAGGAATGGTGAGAGAGAGAAGGAAAGAGAGAGAGAGAGAGAGGAAAACAAATGGTAGGACTGGCCACCAGCTCCTTAGCGATAAGTATGTAAGAGCTAAGTTCTCAGAAGGATTCTGGACAGGAGGTTGGAAAACTAGCCACGGATCCCCTGCCTCTCTTAGCACATTAGATCAGGAGCAAGTCTCCTTGGAACCAAGGCTCTCGGTACTGGGGAACTGGCCTTCCCCTGTCTTCCAGAGGGGACCTTGCTTCTCTGGAGCAGGCGGTGCCCGCTGGGGCCAGTGGTCTGGCTGGTTGCGTGAGAGACTTCCACGACCTTCCCACGGCGGATGGGTGCGTGGCCGGCCTCCTTCCCGGCTGTGTGCCATCCAGTGTGTGTGTGTGTGTGTGTGTGTGTGTGTGATCACGTCTGGAATATGCACACATCCTCTTGTTATCGGGCAAGAGTCGGGCGACCGGAGGCTACCAGGTGTGGCGTGTCCTATGATGTATGTTTTATGGCAAATGGAAATATATATAAAATCTGTGCCCAGAGAGCTCGCTGCTCACTTTAAAGGCACTAGGTCCCTTCTCTTCCTTCTTAGTCTTTTCAAATTTTAGGCAAGAATTCCCTTCCGGGCAATGAACTTATCTGCCAAGTCCGGGGCCCAAAGGGAACCCTTAGAGGGGAACTCATAAACCCTCCCCCCACACCCCGTCTTTTGAGGAAATCTTGGGGCTCAGGCCTCACATGTTTACACAATAGACCTCTCTCAGCTCTGAGGGGCCATTAGAGTTAATTGGGTGAATAATCTGTGTTTAAAAAGTCCCTAAATACGTATTTACATAATCCACGCTCCACCCCAGCCTGCTCAGGGCCTCTTCGTGGGTGCTGCCGTGGACCTCTGCCGTGGAGTCTCCCCTGTCCCCTCCCCTCTCCCCCCGCCGTGACTGTCCTCCGGTGCATCGGGGGTCAGCCGCTCATGGAGCTGCCCAAGGCCCCTGTGACCCGCGCGTCACCCCGTGGACGCCGACCCCTGGAAACTGCGTGGGGAAAATTACCCCGTGGTCGGACGAGTTTGGAGAAATCCTCCCCGGGCCCCTCTCTCGGAGAGTCTTTTATTTATTCTTGGCGGGACCGGGCTTTGAACTCAGGGCCTCGTGCTTGCCAGGCGGGTGTTGGGCAGAGGACACGCCTCTGAGCCCTGATTTCTGCTGGTTATTTTTGAGACAGTATCTCGTTGGCTTCCCAGGAATGAGCCTGGACTTCCATCCGCCTATTTTGGGGCTGCCTGGCCAAGTGGAGATGGCAGGCGTGTGCTACTATGCCCAACTTTTCCCACTGAGTTGGAGTCTCCATGGACTTTCTGACCAGGGCTGGCCTGGAACTATGGATCTCAGCCTCCTACCAAGTCAACAAGCACAAGTCACTGTACCCAGCTCTGGGTGGAGAAGGAGTCTTGTGAACCTTTTGTCCCCCCCCCCCCCCCTGCAGAGTGACCTCAAAACTGGGATCCTTCTGATCTCCACCTCCCAAGTTAACTAAGATTACAGGTGTGAGCCACTGGGGCCTGGCTTCTTGGCAGTTATTTATGTGCATTATTATATATATTTTGGTCGGTCGTGGGGCTCGAACTCTGGGCCTGGGCACTGTCCCTCAGCTCTTCAGCTCAAGGCAAGTGCTCTACCACTTGAGCCACAGCGCCACTTCTGGTTTTCTGGTGGTTTATTGGAGATGATGAGTCTCACGGTCCTTCCTGCCCAGGCTGGCTTTGAACCTCGATCCTCAGATCTCAGCCTCCTGAGTAGCTAGGATGACAGGCGTGAGCCACCGGTGCCCGGCCCTGCATGGGGGAAGGACGCATCTCCCCGGCCCTGCTCATCCTTCTTCAAGAGTTCTCAATCTTGGCCAAACATTAGAATCATCTGGAATGATTCAAACAACAACAACAGCACACAACCAGAAAACAACGCTGCGGCTCAGCCCGGACCCCAGGTCCCGGGTGGTGGCCGGTCCCAGGCGATTCCAGGTTCATCGTGGTGGGGAGCAGCTGTCAGCGCTGGGCTGGGCCAGGAGAGCCGGTGATCAAGGACCTGAGGACGGGCGGGCAGGTGCGTGTGCTTTCTACCTAGCTGCGGCCGTTTGCCTGGGAAGAAGCAAGCAGAGCCTCAGTTCCACCCCAGCCGCCCTGAGCGCGGGGCCGGGGCCTCCTGTGAAGACATCCCCGTGGCCAGGTGTGTGGCGGGGCCAGGGGAAGGCTGCCAGCACTGGTAGGCACCACCTGGTAAGTGCCCAGCCGGGATTGCCTCTTGGAGGTCCGCTTGTGATGGTGGGTGTGGGGGGCGATCTGAATCTGGTTTCATGTGGGCAGATGGAAGGAGGGCAGCTCCAGTCTGGGGCAGGCTTGTGTGCACGTGTGTCTGCACTGGGTTTCGTGGCGTGGAGGGGGAAGGCCAGGGGGCTGAGGGGGAAGGGGGTGTGGGGTGGGGGGGGGTAGAAGGCCCGCGTGTGTGGGGCAGGTGGTAGGAAGTTCTTCCCCGCTTGGAGGTGAGTGACAGTGTGTTGCAGACTTGCGATTGGGAGTCTCGACACCAGGAAATGAGCGACACGAGTCAGTGATTTGATTGCTTTCCTCGGGGATCTTGGCCGGGAAATGTTCAGGTTCAGGTTCAGGGCCGGGTAAGGACCCGAGGCCAGCTCTTGGGGATGAAGAAGAGAGGAAAAGATGGTGCCCAAAGGGAAGGAGAGAAAGAGGGAGGGAGCGGGTAAATTGCCACGGTACTGGGACGCAGCCGGGCGGAGTAGAAGCTGCTGTGCGTGACCAGAGGCTCAGTGGAGCGGGGCTTATTGAGAGTAGCGTGGTGGATTTAGCAGAAGCAGAAGGGATCCGGGGGTTTGGGGGGGTGGATGGGGAGAGGTGCAGGAAGGGCAGGAACCCCGCTTCAGAGTCCCCCCCAAATGGATGGAGGTGAAAGTTTTACCTGGCCGTGGCAGGTGTTGAGTTCAGAGAATCGTGTTGTGTCTTGTGAAGCATTGGACCAAGCGAGCCTGCCACGGCGCTGGGCTCCAGCAAGGAGAGGGTTAAACCAGAATAACAAAGGGGGCGATTTATCTTGCAGCCCCCACATTCCCTTGCTCACCGGCCCCCCCCCACACCTCCCCAAGCCCCCTTAGTGCTCCCTGAGTTGCAAATCTACCTATTTGTCAAGCGCCTCTCTGCTTGTGTGGTTTATTAAAGAGCCGTCCGCTCGCTACCTGTCATCTCCAACAGCCGCCTTTATCCAAAACAGAATAATAGAGCGATCTCCCTCCAGGGACCCCCGGATGCAAATGCCCGAGGACAGGTTGCCAATTTGCCGGCGTGTATTAGGGGGAAGGAGGCTGTCAAGGGAAACGGCCAGGGATCCACGCTCTCCTAACAAGCTCATTTCTGCGTGGAGGGGAGGCTCGGGCTGCGGGAGTTGACATGACTACGTGATCGGCGCCCGTCTTCTTACGGACAGCTGTCAAGCAATTGCTTCTCTCTGGGAGACAACACTGGCTCTTTCTTCCTCTCTCTCCGCCATCTCTGTAATAACTGTCAGAAGGCCGCTCGGGCCTGCTTTGTACCTTGTGGGAAGGTAGTTGAGGCTGGTGTGGCCTTGGCTGTGGGGTTGTTTCCTCTTCCCTTGCAGGGAGAGCGGGGGGAAGGGGGGTGTAGCATTGGATCCAAGTGGGAACCACTTTTCTGGGGTTACCTGGGCCCCCCCCCCCAGCATTCTCTCCCCCAAAGGGAGAACCTGTCCTGGCTGGTATACAGCAGGGGGTCCTGGGGTGACTAAGGGAGGGGTCCTGATGAGCGCATCAGTGGAACTCCTCTTCTCCGCCCCTCCCAGCATCCTCTGGGGCCTGAACTTCTGGCTGGCAGGGTCTCTCCCCCCCTTGTCCTCACCTCTCTCCAGTCCTATGCCCGTGGGTCGATTCCCCGAGCAGGGTCTGCTGCACACAGAAATGTTCCGGGGCTCCCTTGTGCCTGGGTAAGAGATAACACAGATGTTGTGCCACAACCCAAGGGCAGGGGGCCGGGCTGGGCAGGGCTGAGCTGTGTGTGGGGTGAGCTTCGTTCCAGGTCATCTTGGAGTCTTAGTGAAGCCCGTGCCGCGGGCTGGGCATTGAGCTCTGGTAAAGAAGCCCCACACCTCTCTCTTCCCCAGGGCCTTTCCCACCCTCTTGGGGTACCTGTCCATCATCCCCCAACACTGAGAATGTTCCGGATACCACGTCGTCTTGGGCCGTTCCACCCCTCTGCCCCTGATTTCCTCCACAGGCGTCCTCATTTTCTTCTTTTTCTATTTGTCAGTCGTGGGTCTTGAACTCTGGGCCTGGGCGCTGTCCCTCAGCTCTTCAGCTCAAGGCAAGTGCTCTACCGCTTGAGCCACAGTGCCACTTCTGGCTTTTTATATAGTTCACTGGAGATCAGAGTCTCACAGACGTTCCTGCCCAGGCTGGCTTTGAACCTCCATCCTCAGGTCTCAGCCTCCTGAGTAGCCAGGATGACAGGCGTGAGCCACCCGCGCCCTGCAAGTCCTCGTTTTCTTCCTGTTCACGTCCCAGCTCCCTGCGTTGGCCGGAGCCCCTCCAAGAGGCTCAGGGCAGGGTTTGGACCTGGGCAGCCTGGCCTCAAACATGAGTCCTCCTCTTGCAGGGTTGTCTGTCGGGGGCGAGGGCTCTGTGCTGAAGATCTAGCCGGCTTGAGTCTCCTCGCCTGGCAATTCCAGGGCCCATGTGACCTGCAGGCGGAGAGACCTGCGGGGAGGGCATGGGGGTCTACCGTGTGTGTAAGTGGGGACGCTTGGGTGGGGGGGCTCACCCTCAAATGACATTGGTATATTGGGGTTCCCTCACGTGGAGTGGGGCCTTGGGTGAGGGAGGGATCCTCTCTGCGCCCCCTCCTGGCCCAGGTTAGGCCATCCACGGACTCTCATGGAAACAGTCACATTTCTTGAAGCACTAAGGAATGCATCTGGAAAGTGAGAATTCTGACGCAGCTTAGAGATCCCTTCTCCGAAGTGCCCGGGGCCGGAAGGGTTTGGGAATGACTATTATTCTTTATTAATTTTATTTCGTTTTGGCCAGTCCCGAGGCTTAGACTCAGGGCCTGGGCGCCGTCCCTGAGCTGCTTTGGCTCAAGGTGAGCGCTCTACCGCTTGAGCCACAGCGCCACTTCCGGCTTGCTCTGTGATTTAATTGGAAATGAATCTGAGAGACTTTCCTGCCCTGGCTGGCTTCTAACCACGACCCTCAGCTCTCAGCCTCCCAAGTCACTAGAATTACTAGGTTACAGGTGTGAGCTGCCAGCACCTGGCTAAATGTTTTATTTTTGGTTGGGGGAGAGGTTTGGAATATCCATGTATGCACGAGATGTCTAGGACCTAAGTTTAAGCTCAAAACTTTGTTTCTACATCATACCCATAGCCCAAAGGTAATGAAATAGGCATGTGTGACCGGGTGTCAGTGGCTCACGCCTGTCATCCTAGCTACTCAGGAGGCTGAGATCTGAGGATCACGGTCCAAAGCCAGCCTGGGCAGGAAAATCTGTGAGACTCTGATCTCCAGTGAACCACCAGAAAATCAGAAGTGGCGCTGAGGCTCAAGGGTTAGTAGAGTACTAGTCTTGAGCAAAAAAGCCCAGGGACAGGGCCTAGGCCCAGAGTCCAAGACGGACACACACATACAAAGTATGTATACCTTCTGCTTGCCCGGTGAGTGATCTACCACTTGAGCCATGCCCCAAAGGTTTTCAAGATTAGCCTGGGCCAGGCCGGGCCTGTTGATACTTCCTATGTGGCAGGAATGCTAGACCTGTCACCACACCGAACTTTTCCTTGGTTGAGATGGGGTCTCGCTGACTTTGTGTTGCCCAGGCTGACCTCGAACCACCATCCTCTTGATCACATCCCAAGTAGCCGGGATCATTGACCTGCGCCACTGTCCCGGATGCAGGCGACATTTTTAGCCCACCTGTGACCCTCTCAGGAGGCCAGGCGGGCAGTTTACCATTGCTGGCATCACGGCCATGCTCTAGAAGTTTTGATTGATAGAAGTTTGTGGATTGCGGGTTTGTGGATTAGGGATCTTGTCTGAGGGCTTGTGGCGTGTTGGTGGACAGCACCCGGCTGACAGTAAATGCTTGGGAAGTCCAGTCACCGATTTCTCAGGGGGACAGGCCGGGGTGGGGGGGAAGGGGGAGACAAATGCATGCAAATACCAGAGCTGGGACAGAGCGGAAGGACTATGGTACGGGCATAGACAGACAGACAGACGGATGCACAGATGGCCAGCTGGCTGTGTAGCCGTGGGGAGCCCCTTGCCCCTCACCCCTCAATTCTCTGGAGGGGCGGAGAGGACTCCGTGCCACGCAGAAGCTGCCCACAGACACAGTTACTGGCGCATGGGGCTGAGGGGACAGGCTTCGTGGTTTCTTCTGCCCAGGGACAGGTTCAGAGAGGGCCAGGTTGGGGGGGGGGAGGAGGCGGGCAGCAAGCTTTGGGCACCTGGAGCCTGGGTAGAGTGGAGGCATGTTGGGGCCTGGAGAGCTGGCTGAGTACCCTTGGCTCTGCCCATTTGGTTTTCATTTTTTTTGGGGGGGGGCGGTGTATGGGGGGACCCCAGGGCAGCCCCAGCGTGTTTGATTTCTGCTTCCCTCCAGTGGCGTTCTCTGGACCCCTCCCCTCCCCGCCCCCCTCCCCTCCTGCCCCCTTCCCACTAGAGTTTGTGAAATTCAAGGTCAGCTGAAAGTCAAAGAAGCAGATGTGGCTCTTTGGGCTGATGGCGGCCGCGCCCAGAGAGCTGTTGGTGCTCGGTTCTGGGGGTGGGTGGGGGGGGGGGGAGGGGAGGGAGGAGGAGAGGGAGGGAGGGGGGAGGAAAGGGGGGAGAGAGAGGGGGAGGAGCAACACCTGACAAAACGAACAAAACTGTGGCTGCTTATGGACCCTGGGTGTCCATCTGGGAGGTGTAGATTTCCAAGGGAATGTCCACCCACCAGGGCGCTGACCGGGCACCCTGCCCTGCATGGGTTTGGCATCTGTCATGGTGTTGGCTTGTTGGGGGTGGGGAGGATTATCCGCTGCTGGCCGTGTCCTGTGCCCATCATGTCTTGCGCCAGCCACATTGTCTTTACAAACCCTTTGCACTGATTGGATGGCGCTGCAGGTGGCCAAATGCCTGCCGTGTGACCCGGTGGCCCGGTGACCATCGGCTGCCTTGCCTAGAGCCGCCCACACCCCCCTGTATGCTCAGAAAGCAGCCCAGCCCTGGGGTACACATGGCCCCCTGGGAGCAGCTTTCTGACGGGCTCCTTTCTACCCTAACTTAGGCTCTGCTAGTAATACTGTAGCAATTTTGTCCCAGGAAGAGGTGGACTTCTAGCCCTTGCCCGTCCATGTGAGACTACCCCCCCCCCGCAGCCCCAGGAAAGCGGGGAGACCCGTAGCCTATTGGATTTCTTTTTGTTGGTGGTGGTCATCAGAGGCCTTGAACTCTGGGCCTGGGCGCTGTCCCTCAGCTCTGCAGCTCAAGGCCAGCGCTCTACCCCTTGAGCCACAGCGCCACTTCCGGTGTTCTGAGTGGTTTATTGGAGATCAGAGTCTCACAGACTTTCCTGCCCGGGTTGGGCCTTGAACCCCGATCCTCATGTCTCAGCCTCCTGCGTAGCTGGGATGACAGGCGTGAGCCGCTGGCTCCTGGCAGCCTTTTTGACTTCTTGCTTTGCCTTGGTTGCTTCAGCGCCAGGCCACGGGACATCAGTGGTCAGCCGCAGGACCCTGTCCAGCTCACCCGAGCTCTCCTGAGCCTCAGTTTCTTTGTCTGTAAGAGGGGGTCCCGGTGCCCACCGCGCGGCGTCGGTGCGCGGATTGAATGAAATGGGGCATGTAAACCACCTGGCATGGTGCCTGGTGCCTGGCGCTCTGTAATGTCTGCTATTAGAGCTGTTGTCCAAATCCTGGGAGAGCAGTTCTTTCTAGAAGGCGGTGCAGGGCCGGGGATCAGCCCTGGCTTCCCCTGGGCGGGGGGGGGGGGGGAGCATGGAGGGGGGGTACACGGTGTTGGGGGGGGGGCTTTGGGTTTTCCTAGCTGTAGACCTCAATTACTGACGAGACTGCCCCTCAGCCAGGGAGCTCGCTAGGCCTTTTCCCTTGGGTGCCCCCCCCCAACCCCAGCTCAGCGGGGAGCCGAGCCAGATGTGGGGGTGTGTATGCCTGTGGGGGGGGGGAGTCACCCCACCTTTCTAAGGGGCCTTTACAAAAACAAAAGAAGTCCATCAGAAAGCTGGGTTCCCACCGCACAGTCATTTTGGGATCAGAAAAGCCCCCGAAATGAGAAAATTCCACACGCAAGACAAAGCGGGGAGAGGGGCGCCCCGCATGGCCGGGCCGGCCGGCCGCGCACACAGCCTGCCTTGTTAAAATCAGTCCCTCGGTGCCGGGATTAACGCGCTCTGCAAACGGCCCGGCCTGGTCCTGCCTGCATTTTTACTTTGCCCTGACGCACCCCGGGGAGCTCTCGGCTGCCCCTAATGAGCAAGCGCGGCTCCCGTGGCTGAAGTGAGGGGCTTTTCTTCCTCTCTGGTTCTTTTGTTTCCTCTGCTCTGGCAAGACAAAAACCAGTACCTTCTGCTGGAAACACGGAGAACGGGAGACGTGACATTACACGCAGCCGGCGACTCGGCTCCCCACCCCTCCCCGTGCTGGGGGGCGCGTGGGGAAGGGCATGGCTCTCCCCCTGCCCGCTGAGATGCGTGGGGCTTGAACTCTGGGCCTGGGTGCTGCCCCTCAGCTCTTCCGCTCAAGGCGAGCGCTCTACCACTTGAGCCACAGCACCATTTCCAGTTTTCTGGTGGCTTCTTGGAGATCAGAGTCTCACAGACTTTCCTGCCCAGGCTGGCTTTGAACCGTGATCCTCAGATCTCAGCCTCCTGAGTAGCTAGGATGGCAGGCGTGAGCCACTGGTGCCCGGCCAGGAGGAGGGGTTCTGAAGGGCCGTTCCTGTTGCTTTTCTTCCTCTAGGGAGTTTTGCCTTTTGTGGCAGCTTCTGAGGGAGCCTGGGTGGGGTTCATACCCTCCAGCCTCCCCACCCGCAGCTCAGCACAGAGTCTTCCTGTCATGCAGTTCTGGGGGTCTGGCTCCCCTACAGTTGTACAGTGCACAGATGGCTTGCTCCAGGCCAGGCACCATGGCTCACACTTAGAATCACGGCTTCCTCAAAGAGGTAGAGAACAGGAGGATCGCAATTCCAGCCCAGAGGAAAAAGTGAGCGAGCGAGCGAGACCTCATCTAAACACCAAGCCAGCTCCGGTGGTGTATGTCTCGAGTCCCAGCCACGTGGGTGTTTTATAGGTAGAATTGCCATCGGAAGAGGAGGGCAGCTCTGGGCAAGCATGTGAGAGCTCATGGGGGGTGGGGGGATTAACTAAAGGAAAAAAAAAAGGGAAAAGGAAAGATGTGACTCAGGCGGTAGAGTGCCCGGCTACCAAGTGCGTGGCACTGAGTTCAGATTTCCTAACTGCAGCCCAATACGGAGCAGCGAGGAGGGAGGGGGAGGGCGGGAGAGAGCAAGCAAGCTACCAGACCTCAACTGCCGGAGACTCATTTTCTCCAATGGCCGAGGCTTCTTGTGGGAGAGGCAATTATTTATGGAGCCCTCCCCGCCCCTTCTCGCCCCGTTAGGAATCAGGCGGCAGCTTGGTTAATTATGTGGCTTTAAACCTGAGCGGTTTACCAGACAGGGCCCCAGGATTCTGGCGAACTAGTCATATTTCTCCTCTGAGCGAAAATAAGAGAAGAAAATAGAGCTAAAGCCACTTCAACCGCGCATCCTCGGGTGAGAGGCAGCTTCCAGTTGGAAATGGAAACCCGCTGATTTCTCTTAATAAGGATCCAGCCCACCAGCTATGTCTTCTGCTCATGCATTTAATAGGAATAATTGCGCTGAGCTCAGATGATCCCGGCCTGATGCTTTCTCAGTCACATCATCCGCGTGCATCATGTGTTTTTCCTGCCGGGGGGGGGGGGTGAAATCCAGGGAGCTGGGCAGGGCAGACGGAAGCAGCTGAGCCTCGTGTACCATGCCTCTTGTCGACTGATTTCAGGGGGTGCTGGAGACAGGGCTGGAGTCTGCTGGGGGTGGGGGCGGATGGGCAGCAGGTGTTTTCAGGTAGGCACAGCTCTAAGTCTTCAGTGGCCCAGCAAGGGGGGGGGGCAGAAGCTAAGCCAGAATGGCCCACAGAGGGCTACTTTTTAAATTTGTATTTATTTATTTTTGGTCAGTCGTGGGGCTTGAACTCTGGGCCTGGGCGCTGTCCCTCAGCTCTTCAGCTCAAGATGAGCGCTCTACTGCTTGAGCCACAGCGCCCCTTCCGGTTTTCTGGTGGTTCCTTGGAGATCAGAGTCTCTTGGACGTTCCTGCCTGGGCTGGCTTTGAACTGGCCATGCTCAGATCTCAGCCTCCTGAGGAGCCAGCATGAGAGGCGTGAGCCACGGACGTCTCCCTTTTCCTTCCTTTCTCCCCCATCTTCAACGCTCCAGGCCAAGTCACTGAGTTCAGAGCTGGGGTTGGGGCTCTGACTGGACCTGTTTGGGGTTCATGGGAGCAGGTGCTAGGTGGGCAGCGGACACCCTCATTTTCTCGCAGGGAGAGGCCGGGAGGCCCAGGCTTTGTCCGGGGCCATCTTGGAAGTGTTTTCTGTACATACTCTTTGCAGATAAGGTGTGAGGAAGGAGCAAGAGTGTTTGAAGGGGGGCATTTTGACCCATCATCCCCCCCCCACTCGAGGAACTCGGGTTAACAAAGCCGATGGGGACTCAGCTCTTCAAAAATTGTGATGTTGACTACTTCAAAAAAAAAAAAAAAAAGCAGAGCGAATATTATTCCAATATTTATCTTAGCACAAAACTAACATTTCAGAGCCGGGGCCCGTAACTCAAATGTTGATAGGGAACACATTGTGTGAATACTCCTCAAATATATACAAGGGGGAGTTGCTTAGATTTAATAGGGAAACATGAAGTAAACATTTTTGAATAAAATGGCCGAGGCGTGGGTTCCCCTGGCTGCAATCTCTCAGTGTAGCATATTTCACGGCCACTTCCCGGGGAGGTAATAACCCGGGGTCCAAGAGTTTGAGGAGACTTAGGGTCAAGTTCTTTGTATCGAGGATGCATCTCAGCAACCATGGTTTTATTTTCCCGGTCTTCTGTGCCCTTGCTGGTCTCAAGGCTAGTCTGTGATGCTGCGAATTCAACCTCATCCATCCACCCACCCACCCACCCACCCACCCACCCACCCACCCACCCACCTATCTATCTATCTATCTATCTATCTATCTATCTATCTATCTATCTATCTATCTATCTATCTATCTATCTATCTATCTATCTATCTATCTATCTATCTATCTATCTATCTCTATCATCTAGCTAGCTATCTAGCTATCCATCCATCCATCCATCTTTGCATCCATCAATCCATCCAGCTATCTTTCCATCAATCAACCCATCTACCCATCTACCCATTCATCTATGTATGTATGTATGTATGTATGTATGTATGTATCTATCTATCATCTAGCTATCTAGCTATCCACCTATCCATCCACCCATCCACCCATCCACCCATCCATCCATCCATCCATCCATCCATCCATCCACCCACCCATCCATCCATCCACCCATCTACCCATCCACCCATCCACCCATCCATCTATCTATCTATCTATCTATCTATCTATCTATCTATCTATCTATCTATCTATCTATCTATCTATCTATCTATCTATATCTATCATCTAACTATCTAGATCCAGCTATCTACCCATCCATCCATCCATGCATCCATCCACCCATCCACCCATCCACCCATCTACCCACCCACCCATCCACCTATCCACCATCCACCCATCTATCTATCAATCTATCTATCTATCAATCATCTAACTATCTAGTTATCCATCCATCCATCCATCCATCCTCGAATCCATCAATCCATCCATCCATCTTTCCATCAATCCACCCATCCACCCATCCATCTATGTATGTATGTATGTATGCATGTATGTATGTATGTATCTCTATCTATCTATCTATCTATCTATCTATCTATCTATCTATCATCTAGCTATCTAGCTATCCATCCATCCATCCAAGCGTCCATGCATCCATCCATCCATCTCTCTTTCCATCCATCCATCCACCCACCCACCCACCCACCCACCCACCCACCTACCCATCCATCTGTATGCATATCAGTATATATCTATGCACACACACATTTTCTGTTCACCCTTTCATAAAAGGCAAATGGAATGTGTGAAGCGGCCCCTTGTTGAGGGCAATGCTTTTCCAGCCATGTTGTGAGGGGCTCTCCACATCTCCCTGTGAGCTCCCGCCCTTGGGATGTATCGCTAGGAATCTCTGTCACGGGAACAGGGCTGCTGGTGGCATCTTACCTTCTACGAGACGGGCTTTCGGCCTTACGTAAACACCCAGGTGCCTGGCGGCACAGATGTGGGGCCTCAACACTGACAGGCGTGCGGCGTGCGGACATGTGGGCACTCGCAGGTCCTGCCTGTGTGTGGCTGGTGGGGGCAGCCGTTCTGGGGGTGGGGGTGGCACCTTGATCCTGGCATGATTGGCCAGGCGCTAGGCCGGGGAGAGGCTGGGCGCTGTGGCAGGTTGATTCCTGGGGCTTCAGGTTTCCTTCCTACCACCAAGGACACCACCATGGTGGTCTCTCGGTGTGGAGAAAGGATATTTTAGATTGCTCCCCTGGCTCTGTTCATGTCCGCCATCTTGTCTCTTCACGGCTGAATTTAGCCATTTTAAGAGTTTCCTGAAAGAGGGGGCCCCTGTAAACCTTGGTGTGCCACATTCTCCTTTTTTTTTTTTTTTTGGCCAGTCCTGGGACTTGAACGCAGGGCCTGGGCACTGTCCCTGAGCTTCTTTTGTGCTCAAGGCTAGTGCTCTGCTGCTTGAGCCACAGCGCCACTTCTGGCTTTTTCTGAGTGTGTGCGGTACTGAGGAATCGAACCCAGGGCTTCATGCATGCTAGGTGAGCACTCTACCACTGAGCCACCTTCTCAGCCCCTTGGGGTACCACTTTCTGAAGCAGCACCCCTCTAGAAGAAGCTCATGAATGAAGTGACTGAGCTGAGTGGACTCGTAAACCCTTCTTCCTGGCTTTCCTGGGGCTCTTGGCCAGGAGATGGACACCCCCTGAACATTCCCCCTTACCTGCCAGCTCTGACCCCCACAGAAAGGTAGCTCATCCGTGCGCGCTGATCCTGGGGCTTGAACTCGGGTCCCTGGCTTTGTCCCTTAGCTTTCTCACTCAAGGCTGGAGCTTTCCCACATCTTTACTTCCATCATTTTTTGGTGATGTGTTGGCGATAAGTGTTTCACAGACTTTCCTGGCTTCAAACTTGGATCCGCAGATCTCAGTCTCCTCAGTAGCTAGGATGATGGGCGTGGGCCACCAACACGTGGCTTTTACCTGTATTGTTTGTTTGTTTTTGGCCAGTCCTGGGGCTTGAACTCAGGGTCTGGACGCTGTCCTTGAGCATCAAGACTAACACTCTACCACTTGAGCCACAGCACCCCCTCTGGCTTTTTCTGTGTCTGTGGTAGTGAGGAATCGAACCCAGGGCTTCATGCATGCTAGGCGAACGCTCTACCACTGAGCCACTTTCCCAGCCCCTCACCTGTACTGTTTATTCCTGTCTTGGAAAACAAAACCCTTTGGCTGACTTGTGTCTGGGAAGCAGCTGGTTAGAAGTCCCTTGGGCATGCTGGGATTGCTACCCTGCTACCCAGAGGAGCCCACGGAGAACGGGGAAGCCACGGATGTACACCCGGAGGACCATGAGCATTTCCTAATTTGAAGCATCACCAAGGTGATGACCCCCACGTCTTTGTGCTGGGGAATGTCCCGGGTCCCAGGTGGCGCTGTGTCAACGAGGTGGCAGCTACCATGATGTTGAGACCAACTGAGCTCCCGAGGCCTGGGGCTCTGTGTCGTCACCATCACCATCATCATCATCATCATCATCATCATCATCGTCATCATCGTCATCATCGTCATCATCGTCGTCGTCATCATCATCATCATCATCATCATCACCATCATCATCATCATCATCATCATCATCACCATCATCATCATCATCATCACCATCACCATCACCATCATCATCATCATCATCATCGTCGTCATCATCGTCATCATCATCATCATCATCGTCGTCATCATCGTCATCATCATCATCATCATCATCATTGTCATCATCATCATCGTCATCATCGTCATCATCGTCGTCGTCATCATCATCATCATCATCATCGTCATCATCATCGTCATCATCGTCATCATCGTCATCATCGTCGTTGTCATCATCATCATCATCATCATCGTCACCATCACCATCATCATCATCATCATCATCATCATCATCATCATCGTCATCATCGTCACCATCACCATCATCATCATCATCATCATCGTCATCATCGTCATCATCATCATCATCATCATCATTGTCACCATCACCATCATCATCATCATCATCATCGTCATCATCGTCATCATCATCATCTTTGAGCCACAGAGCCACTTCCGGTAAGGCCTGACCTGGGATCACGGCTGAGCTAGCTCTTCATTTCTCCTCGATTTGGACTGACCCAAACCTTCCTCTGCAATCACTGAGCTAAGCTATGGCTGCCTCTGGGGTAGAGTAGTCTGGGAGGAGGCAGGCTGGCCTGATTTCCTTCTTTTTTCTTTCTTCTTTTTTTTTTGTAAACATCACATTTTATTAACAAAATGTTTACACCCTTCTTACAACAAAATTTTACGGTGATGTAGCATCTTCTCCCCTCTTAAAAAAAAAAAAAGGCACTCTAGAATTCGCAAGCGGGGAGGCTGCCAGGTTCTGTTTTACCCTCGCAAACCGGCTGCTTGTAGCATGAGCACATCCAGAGAGGAAAAAAAAAGATCGTGTGGCCCAGAGCAAAAAGGCCTCATTTTTTCCCCCCTCCTCTGTCAACATCTACAAACAATGAAGACATCTTGTGGTTTACAGAGACTCAGGTCCGGCCCAAAGTCAAGCCTGCAAAAAGAAGTCTCTAAACATCACCACAGACGGCGCTTGGCAGTTTCCTCTGTCCAGGCCGCAGCCTTTGGAAAGGCAGAAGGGAGAAAGGAGAGGCTGGGAAGCTCTGTCAAGGCCCTGACCCCTGCCCCTTGGGCTTGATGGCAGGTGACAACTCAGGGCTGGCCACACCCGTGGTACCCCGGGGCTCATGATGCCCCTAGCCCTGGTGAAACCATACACCTGGGAGCCAGGCCTGGGTCTGTGATGCTCCTTGGCCAGCGGGGGCGTGGCTTCCCTGGCTGGTAGGGGCGTGGCTTCCCTGGCCAGCAGGGGCGTGGCTTCCCTGGCCAGCAGGGGCGTGGCTTCCTTCAGACTTTCCTGCAGCATCTTCCTGGGGAGAGTTCACACCTCTGAGGGCAGAGGGCTGCGTTGGGTCTTCTTGATGCTCCCCTTGGAGCCCTGGGTGTCCCAACAGCACGGGATAGGGGGATATTTGTGGGATTTTGGTTCCTCTCCCTCCTCATCTTGCCCAGGTGTGTTTCTGAACTCTTTTTTGGAGTCTCTGTCTCTTCCCCTGGGGGATGTGTGGTCCCTGCCCAGCCTTGACCCACCAGGCTGCTTTGCTGAAATAACCTGAAATATGTGAAGGAGGCATGCATCGTCCTACATCTACCTTTAGATGCCTTTCAGTGCTTTTTTTTCCCCCTCTTTTTTTGCTGGTCCTGGGGCTTGAACTCAAGGCCTAGGCCCTGTCCCTGAGCCTCTTTGTGCTCAAGGCTAGCACTCTGCCACTGGAGAGCCCCAGCGCCACTTCCAGTTTTGTGGTGGTTTATTGTAGATCAGAGTCTCACGGACTTTCCTGTCCAGGCTGGCTTTGAACCACGATCTTCCGATCTCAGCATCCTGAGAAGCTAGGATGATAGGCGTGAGCCACTGGCCCCTGGCCCCTTTCGGTGCTTTTTAAAAGAGTCTTTTAAATGGTCTTTGAGTAGTTGTACACAGGGGCTTCAGTTCAACAGGTCAGTCTGTGATTACAATGTGTCTTGATTCATGTCACCCCCTCCGTTGCTCTTAACGCCCCTCCCCTTTCTGGGTTAGTTGTGGCCACTGTCCCCAATCCTTCCTGGGCCACGTCACAGTGTCTTCTTGCTGTAGTACAACTCTGCTCCTTCCATCGGAGGGCTCTTGGCACAAACGTGGTACTCAGTTACTATTTGTTGAATCAGTAGATGATCGGATGAATTCAGTTCCAACCCGGGCTGGAAAAGGCCTGTGGGCCTATTCTGCTCTGTCACTCAGGAAGCAAATGATTCCTTCAGAGAGGATTAGCAGTCTGAAGAATCAAAGTACGATTTCAAATGTTTTGTTATTTTCCCTCTGTAGTCCTTGGATAGATAGATACATCAGGTATGGCTGGATCCAGCACCTAAACTTGGTTCTCACCACTTGGTTGCTGTAGGCAGAGTTAGTTCTGGTCTCGGTCAGCACAGGGTTCAAGGATGGCTGCCGTAGTTCCGTCCCTCTGCCCGGTCTCGGTCTCCAGGTGGGTGGGCTGAGAATCTCCACCCCAGCATCCCTAGCCCCTCCAGGCCCTGTGGCTCACCCTGATAGGACAGTCTTGGTCACGTGACTTCCCCCCCCAACTAATTACTTGGTGGATGGTGTGGGGCATGCCGTGTACAGATTGGCTGAGATGGGAGACTTTCGCTCCGCCCTGCGTGGATCCAAGTGTGCCGTGGGGTGAGTCCTAACAGGAACTTAAAGATGGTGGGAAGCGGAGGAGATGGTAACAGGGAGGAATCTTAGACCTTCCTCCTAATGGCTGATTTTTAAAAATTTTTATTTAATTTCTATTTTTATAGTGTCATACAACTTAGGTTATAGTTTTCTTTTTTCCTTGTCTTTTTTTAAAGTCTGTGCACCAGACTCGTACCCGGCTCCAACCGCAGCCCAATGCCCCCCACCCCCCCTCGCTTCCCCTTGGACCATGTGCGTGCTGGGCTCTGATTGGCACGCATTGGGATGTCACCTGTGCCAGGCCCTTAGAAGAAATCCTTTGTCCCAAATGATCAGAGGAGGAAGCCCAAAGCCCAGAGGTGTGAAGCCGTAGCTAGGAGGTATGAGCCCCAGGACTGGACACCAGGCATGTCTGACCCTGCTCCCCAATGCCAGTCCTGCTTGGAGAGGAGGTTCAGAGCCAATGCTAAAAACAGGTCATGGACAGCCCTGAGCCACCCGGTCCTCCCGTGATCCACACAAGAGTCAGGGGCAGCCTGGTTTCCAGAGCAGCCTCAGCTTTTCTCTTCCCTGAGCTTAGCCATTAGGGTCTCTAAGCAAAGCCACGATCTGCTCAGTCTTGGGAGTGCACATTTTTTCACACATGCAAACCCTCCCAGCAAGATCGAGCCTGGGGGATGAGCTGGGGGGTGGGGGGGAAGGGGGCCCCCATCTACCATGAGGGCAGATACCAATCATTTTTACAATTGTTTGCAACAGGAGAGGAAACGTGAGCTTAGCAGTTCTGTTGTGGATGGATTTGGGGGAGAAACACCGATGAATTGTCAACAGGATGGCTTCGGCTTTTATCCTGGGATTTGCTGCCCGGGTGTGTGTAGGGGGGGGTTTCCCTGCAATCCGGAGGGAGGGCCCCCTCCCATCCTGTGCAGAGAGCCCCGGGATTTGCACACATTCTTTGCAGGTGGGGAGCTCATTGTGCAGAGCAGCCCGTGGAGGGGAGGGGGGCGGCGGGGAGCTCCTCTTGGAAGAGAACCTGGCAGGTGTGGGGAGAGCCCCTCCACCTTCCTCTCACAGGAGAATCTGTGGGGGGGGGGCAGCCCTGAGCCCCTGAGCTTCCTGGATTGGGGAGGAGGGAGGAGTTGGGGGGAGGGAGGACTCTGACCTAAGGGGCACCTGAGTTTTTGAAGGGGTTTCAAGAAGCCCAGATAGCAGTGACCAAAATGAAGCCCATCTATTCAGCCTCCCTCGGGGAAGGGGTGGGGTGGGGGGGGGGGGAGAGAAAAAAGAAAAAGATCCTCCTTAGAAACCCATTTACGGGAAGTTTGAAGTGTGAAGGCTTCCAGCTGCAGGGTGGTGGCGTCCTGGGTGGTCGGGTGGGGGGAGGGGGGCGGTGGGGTGGGTGTCCTCCCCCGCCCGCCCCCCCCCTCAGTGGAAGGAGAGGGGAGCCGGCGTGGGGGCAGTGGGAGGCCTGGTAGAAGCATCTCTTGGACCTGAGGTCTAGTCTTGGTCTCTGTCCACTGCAGCATGGAAGGGGAGGTGGCGGGATGGGGTGGGGGTGGCGGGCCGGGGGAATTCCTCAGACTCAACAGACCTCAGTTTACGCATCTGTAAAGCCCTTGGCCTGGTGTCCCGTGCAGGGACACACCCGTGTCCGAGTGCCTATGCAGATAAAGTGTCTGCGTTTAACCATCCCTTGGCCTTGGGAGCTTCTGGAGTCTTCCGGTGATTCTGAAATGGGTCTTACACTGCTGGAGTCACTTTTATTGTGCGGTAGAGAACTCCACGTGGAGGCACGCCTCCTTTCAAACTGTATTTGGAAGCCATAACCCAATATCCCCCTCCTTTCCCCCACCTCCCCTTCCCTTCCCCAAGTCTCTAGTGACCTGTGTTTTGCCTTCTCCTATGAGATCCACGCTCCCCAGGGCAATATTTACCTTTCTGCATCTGGCTTGTTTCCAGTCCTATAGAATCTTCCGGTTCCAGCCATGTGAGCGCAGGTGGAGGGGTCACATCCCTCTTGATGGCTGTATAGTATTCTGCATGTATACCCATTCATCCATCAGACAGACGCTTCTAAGCCAGATGCATCGTCAAGCCTGTTTATAGAAATTCTGGAACACACAGATAGGACATTGGCACAGAAAAATTACCTTTTCAGATTAAACTTACTGCTTTCCGGAGGTCAGGCTGCTCTGGCCATGAAGGGCTGTGAATGTAGGGTTCCCTGTTTTGGGGCACAGGAGGCCAGTGAGAGTCAACTGCATACAGACTTGGGCTACAAAGTGGGTGGGTGGAAGGCCCCTACGGAGAAGCAGAAATCGGGGCTTGCGATGATTTTCCACCCCAGTACTAATTGGAAAAGGAAGCCAGGCGCTGGTGGCTCACGCCTGTCATCCCAGCTACTCAGGAGGCTGAGATCTCAGGATCGTGATTCAAAGCCAGCCCGGGTGGCAAAGTCCCCACTAGAAAACCACAAGTGGCGCTGTGGCACAAGTGGTAGAGCGCTAGCTTTGAGCTGAAGAGCTGAGGGGCAGCGTCCAGGCCCAGAGTTCAAGCCCCACGAAGGGAGCTGTTGGTGGACAGACTCAGGGGTTTGTGTGGGATATTAATATGTGTGTGTGTGGGGGGGTATGGGGCTGTCGCTCTATTCACAGATGAACTCCATTTTATAGACAAGGTGCAGCTAGATCGAGAGAGAGAGAGAGAGAGAGAAAGAAAGAGAGAGAGAGAGAGAGAGAGAGAGAGAGAGAGAGAGAGAGGCTGAGTCTTGAATCCAGGCCCGCATCCCACATTTTCCTAATTCACACCGAGAGGATTGGGGACCCTGTTGGTAATGGCAGGGTACCTGGGTGTTCTCGGAGTGTCCCCAGTGCCTGGCTATGAGGAGGTGGTTTGAAGCGCCGCGTGGTTCCGGGCATTGGCTGGCTGGGGGCCTCCCCATAGCCAGGGAGAGCCCTGGAGGCCCGGCTGGCTTCTCCAGGAAATGTTCCCCGGCCAATCCCAGCTCCGCACACCCCAGGCTATGGCTGTGACACACCTGCTCCTCCGACGTCGCTGAGCTGGTGGTGGAAGGTGGTGGAAGGTTGGGCTGGCCTCCAGTTCCCAGCCTCCCAGTTGGAGGCGTTCCCCACCTCTCCCGATCACCCTCGCCCGGTGGACCCTGTTTTCGTGGCCCTTCCCGTGGCCTGGGGACTGCGTATCTGGTTCGCATCACCAGGCCAGAGCTTGGTCCTCAGTGGCTTCGTTTGGCCTCTGGCAGGGCAGCGTGCGCTGGGCCTGCGTGGAGCAGGGACTCTTAGCTTTGCCCAGGCCACGCGTGCTGGTGTCCTGAGCGGCAGAGCTCCGGGGGACCCCCCACCCCCCTCGGCCTCGCCTGCCCCAACTCCCCTCCCGAAAGCGGTTGGGCCCAGAGACCTCCTCCTCTCCCTCTCTCCCCGCTGAAAAGTTCTGGCGGGGAGCCCAGAACTGTTTTGCTCACCCGACCTGTTGGGGTTTCAGATTTGTTCCATCTGAGCAGTCAATTAATTAGTAACTGGAGCTACCCATCATCCCCCGCCCCCCCCCCCCAAGCCTGGTTCTTGCGTGAATTACCAGGGTTCCCCCCCCTCCACCCCTCCCCGCGCTTCCTCCCTCCCATGCGCGCAAATCGAGCAGCCTGGTTCTGTGATATCATTTGAAATGGGGCCAAGAAGCAATTAATTTGCTGTTTGCTGACAAGGATTTGCTGCTTGTGCTGGTGTCTCTGGCTGCCATGGGAAGGCAGGGCTGGGGGGGGGGGGGGGAGAGGAGAGTGGAGAGCTACTGGTCTTTGCCCTGGGGGGGGGGAGTGTGGGGGTGAGGGTAGATCTGCCCTCAACACCCCCTCCTTCCCTGCCTCTCCCAGTGTGCTATGGGGTCCCCCCCCCCCAGGAGGCATGGGATGGATTTCCTGCCCTCCTTCAGCTGCTAGTTACATGGTGCCCAGCCTGCTGGGTTACTCACCCCCATTCCTCTTCACAGCCACTGAGGGGAGAGAGTGTAAACTGGGGGGTGGGGGGAAACTGAGGCACGGGGCATGGCTTCGGGGTGAAGCCCGGGCCGTGATGTAGCAGGGGTGTGGCATGGGAGCCATAGGAAAAGCTGGCCTGTTGGGGCAGGGTTGGGGAGGGTCAGTCCCTCCCCCCTTTCTGTCCTCCCTCCCCCCCCAATCCGTGGGCCCTCTGCCAGGTCACGGTGACTTGAATGAGGACTGGAGGTTTTGATAAATGGCAGCCGTGTGTCATCACAGGCTGCCCTCTGGAGCAGGGAGGGGAGGGAGGGCGAGGAGGGGGACTCAGCCCCGCTGCAGAGGAGAGAGGGGAGGGATGCCCGTGGCCGTGGGGCGTGTCGGGGTCCCCGTCCTTCTGTCCCTCAGCCTGTGTGTAGCTGGGGGTGTGCTGCAGGTGGACACGGCCGCGATCGGAAGGGGTCTACCTGGACGCCCCTCACTCCCCCCCAACCTCTACAGCTGTAGCATTTTAGGGGGGGGGGCAGTCTCTGGGGGAGCATTGCCTGCCCGGGCGGTTGACTCATGCTGCGTGTAATTCTGTACAGAAATCAGTCCACCCGCGGCCGATCCCAGGAGCAGAGGCTGGCGGTGTGAGCACCCCACAGGTGTCCCACCTGCTCCCCGGGGATGATCCCTGGACGCGGGGATGGACTGGGGTCCAGGGTCCTATCGGGGAGCGGGGCTGCTGGCCTGGCCTCCTGACCCACAGCCTTCTCTTTCTCTTTGTCAGTCATGGGGCTTGAACTCTGGGCCTGGGCGCTGTCCCTCAGCTCTTCAGCCCAAGGCGAGCGCTCTACCACTTGAGCCACAGCACCACTTCTGGTTTTCTGGTGGTTTATTGGAGATCAGAATCTCACGGCCTTTCCTGCCCGGGCTGGCTTTGAACCGCGACCCTCAGATCTCAGCCTCCTGAGGAGCTGGGATGACAGGCGGGAGCCTCTGGTGCTGTGCGTGAACGTGACACACACACGCATGTGTGCGTGGGCAGGGAGCTTCACGCGTGCAGCGGCCTCGGTGTTCTCTCCCCTGCAGCCCTTGGAGCGCCGTGGTGCTCAGCTGGCGTGTGCGGATCTGCCGCGGTCTTCGTGGTAGCGTCCTGTTGTCCCGTCGTGGAGATATGATATTTGGGGGTCCATTTTTGGGGGGGGGAATGGGCAATGGAAGGGCTTTGAGGTTGCTTTCTGTCTTGTGCTATAAAGCTGCAGCTCTCTTCCTAGTGACCAAGTGCACCTGGGAAACACTGATGGAAATGGACGTGGATTTTTCTATCTATCTATCTATCTATCTATCTATCTATCTATCTATCTATCTATCTATCTACCTATCCATTAATCCATCCATCCATCCATCCACTACCTACCTTCTTTCTGTCTATCCCTCCATCCATTCATCCATAAACGTTTCTTTTTTCTTCCTTCCTTCCTTCCTTCCTTCCTTCCTTCCTTCCTTCCTTCCTTCCTTCCTTCCTTCCTCCCTCCCTCCCTCCCTCCCTCCCTCCTTTCCCTCCCTCCCTTCCTCCCTCCCTCCCTTCTTTCCCTCCCTCCCTCCCTCCCTTCCTCTTTCTTTCCCCCTCCCCTCCCCTCCCCTCCCCTCCCTTCCCTTCCCTTCCCTTCCCTCCCTTCCCTTCTCTTTTGTCCTAGGGCTTGAACTCAGGAGCAGGAGACTGTCCCTGAGCTTCTTCGTTTAAGGCTAGTGCTCTACTACTTAAGCCACAGCGCCACTTTTTTTTTTTTTTTTTGGGTAATTTATTGGAGATGAGCCTCATGGTCTTTTCCTGCCCGGGCTGGCTTTGAACCTCGATCCTCAGATCTCAGCCTCCTGAGTAGCTAGGATGACAGGCGTGAGCCCCGGCACCCGGCTGCCTAGGTTGTTTAATGGGATGGGAAGTGCCCTGTTGTCTGGGTTGGGCCATTTCCTCTCTTGCCAATGAGTGCTTGTTTCTTCTTCTCTCCCCCCTACACAAGCATTGCACTGGATCGGAGAGCACAAAGATCGCACTTGATCTTTGCCAGTCTGATGGGTGAAAGTGGTTTTGTTTTGCAAAACAAAACAAAGGTCTGGCAGAGAAGGCATGGGGCAGTGGGGCAGGCCACCTGCTCGGAAGCCTCCTTGGATAAAGACCAAAGTCCAGCGACCGTCACACCGAAGTGACCGCTGGGCCTCCACATTCAATCTCCAGCCAAATCTGCACACTCCATGCTCAATGCCTCCTTCCGCCCACCCCGGGGCCTTTGTTTAGTTTAGTTTGCTCCCTGTCCCTTCCCTGCGGTGCTCACGGCCCTCCAGATGGAGGTCGAGGGCACTGCCTGGGCACCGTCCTTGCGTGGATTTGTTTTCCTCCAGTGATGAGACTTGATGCTGGATCTTACTGCAGGACTATGTTCTTAGACACTGGAGCTCCCGTGTCTCCTCCGAGTGAGGGCCGCCCCCTGCCCGGGCCTGGAGCTCCATCTCCTTGGTCTGTCTGACACTGCAGCCCCAGCTCCCAGAGCACCCCGAAACCTGGCCAAGACAGGACGGCCATGCCTCCTCCCCAGAAAAGGGCTCCCTGACCCTCTCCCCTGTCTACGACCACAGGCCAGAGCCAGAGTAAGATCTAAAAGGGGGCGTGGTCCGGAGGCCGAGCATCTGTGGACCTGCAGCAAGTTCACCCCATCTCTTGGAAGACCCAGCTCATCGTGGGGGGCAGAGGGGGGACCCTCCAGGGCCACCAACGCCCCACGGGTGACACCCAGCCGTGGGAGCAGAAGGCCAGCCGTGTCATCATCTTCAGTGGCCTCTCGGTGGACAGCACTGGGCCAGCATGATTATTCTTTTCCTTCCCGGCCTCTCCAGATAGGTGACAAGGCCATCGGCCTTCTTGTCCCTCAAGCCTGTCTGGATGGCCAGCTTTCCTGGCGGCAGATGGGCTGGCCCCAGGACCTGCAGGTGGGGTGCGGGGCAGGCCCCCATTGGCCATGGCTGAGTTTCCCTCCTTCACAGTACATGGAAGGCTGGGCCTTGCCCATGCCACCAGGGAAGGAAGGAAGGATCGTCTTTGGAGATGGGGCAGCCATTGTTGTTGGCCGGCTTACCAGGGGGGATTAGAGTTTTCTCACGAAGGAATCTGCTTTGTTGCCGGCTCTCTGGGTGTGTGTGTGGGGGGGGGGGGGGTATGCCAGGCTGGAAACGCAGTTGGGGTGCTCCTGGCAATCCCTGGCACTCTCCAGAGCTTACGTGTTGCAGGTGCTGCCAGTGTGTTAAGATAACAAGTGGGTGACACAGAGTTCGCTTGAAATGGGATCCACAAACAGGCTAAAAATAACCCGATTTGGGGCGGAGCAAGGAGCGGCCTGTCCCTGCTCAGCCCAAAGGATGAGAGTTAGGCAACCATCAAAGCCCCCCCTCCCCAGCCCCCCACAGCCCTTCCCAGTGGGGCGGGCGGGGCACGGGGCGTGGTCACGGCCTTCGATGATCCGGGCCTCCCCTTCCCCACCACCATGGAGGGTGGAGGTGCCAGATGGTGCCTAAAGCCCAGGGGAAGAGGGGAGGGGCGGGGCGGTGAGCCCGGATGTGAGGGAGGTGGTTTATGTCTGTTTGGAGGGAGACGGGCCAATGTTTGGACATCTTTACGGTTTGGGAAGTTTCTTGGCCTCGCCCAGAGGAGCCACGGTTACATCACAGCACGAGGTCCTCTCCTCGGTGGCCCATGCGGAGGAGAGCCAGGTGGAGGGGGCCTGCCCAGCATCCGAGGGGGGACACGGAGGGTGTGTGTGGTAGGGAAGGGAAAGGCTGCCCCCCCCTTTTCTGATCGTGCCCCAAGACCAGCCAAGGTGGAGAGGGAAGAGCGGGGGTGGTGGTGTTTTGCTCCTAGCTTGAGCCCTCCTCACTGTCCACCCCAAAGGCCGCCAGCCAACAGCCATCTGCTATGGCGCTGCCGAGTTCCGCCCACCGGATGTGTCTGATTTCCTCTTGGGCCACCGGGTTGGGGTGGGGAGGGGGGGGAAGATGGCGGGAAGGGGGGTGGCGGCGGCGGTAGGGATCTACTCCCGTTGTCCTCTTGATCTTTAGGATGACCAAGTGACATTTTTGGGGACCAATAAAATGTCAACAGGCAGATCCGTGGCTCTTCCCGGTGGAAGTTTTACTATCCAGTGTGGGACACTACCCCCCGACTTTTCCTCTGATGATCAGATTGTGGTGAATCTTGTCTTCCCAAGCCCCAAAGGGCACACGGCCCAGTGAGATTTTGAGGGGGAGTAGGCCCCGGGCCTGGGTCAAATCATGAGACCTTACAGAGCTCGTGGAGTCTCTGGTACACAGAATACTGAGTGTACTGACCATGGTGCTGCTTGATCAAGCTACGGACGGTTACTTCTTCTTAGGTCGCTGTGTATACTTTTGGGCTTGAACTCAGGGCCTGGACTCTATTTGCTCAAGGCAAGTGCTCTACCACTTCGAGCCACAGCTCCACTTGCGGGTTTCTGGTGGTTCATTGGAGATGAGAGTCTCACAGACTTCTCTTCCCCGGGCTGGCTTTGAACCACGATCCTCAGATCTCGGCCTCTGGAGTAGCCGGCTCTCACTGTATTTTCTAGGTTCTCTGCATATCTGTGAGCAGATATGCCCACCAGGTAGCTGTTAGGGTTGAACTATGAGGGCCTTGGGAATTCGCCAGGCCTTGTACCTATGTGCCAGGCCTTCACTTGCATGCCCCTCCCCATTGAGAGCTGGGGCTGGGTAGCTTTATCAAACAGACTGCCTAGAGTGAGGAGTACAGGCAAGGGATCGAGGGCTCCCAAGATGGCGGGCGATTGGGACATCATGAATGATTTCCCGTTGGCTCTCTGTCTCTATAAGCCACATGCCCTAGATCCAGGCTCAGGCCTACTGCTCTCCATCCTCATGCATGGCTTCAGGGGTGGGTTTGTCTTCCCTGCCTGGCCCTCTCTGCACAACCTGGCCCTCCACCACCAGCAGAGCCTGGTCACTGTCTCTGTACCACCGCCCCAGGGTCTCTATCTCCTGCTTCAGCCTTGAGTCCCTTCTCCCCTGCAGGGAAAAGTACAAGCCCTTCATTCCATCTGCCCATCATCATCCTCTGGCATCATACCCGGGGTCTGGCAGGTGCTGCGCTTTGCCCCGGGGTGCTGTCATCTACAAAGACAAGGCTTGCTACCTTTTGCCCCTTGCATGTAGGCAGCTCTGCGTTGAGGGGTGGATGGAGGGGCCCCCAGTTCAGCTGGGCCACATCTAAGTCCCGCTAGTAGCTCCTCCCTTCCGTGCAGAACACCAACCACATACTGCAGGAGGGACAAGGGCTTTGCCCTCCTGGGTGTCTGGGATCAATGGGGGGTTACAGACATCACAGGGACTCTACCTGAGGACAGGGGGAGGTAGGGTCGGCGTGGGAGGGGATAGCCTCTGTCTCTTGAAAGCCCTAAGAATCCTTCTAGTTCGGGCTTGGCCACTCACGGCTCTCCCCGGAGGCTGCGTGCATCTGGGGTCCCATAGATATCTCTCTCTTTCCTTCCTTTCTTTTTTTTTCCTGCCAGTCCTGGGGCTTGAACTCGGGGCCTGGGCACTGTCCCTGAGCTTCTTTTGGCTCAAGGCTAGCACTCTACCACTTAAGCCACAGTGCCACTTTTCTGTGTATGGGGTCCTGGGGAATCAAACCCAGGGCTTCATGCATGCTAGGCAAGCACTCTAACCACGAAGCCACCTTCCCAGCCTCAGCCACAGGCATCTCAGGATCCAGCGAGGCCAGCTGTGCTGATCAGGCCGCAGGAGGGGTTCTTCCCAAACTGCGCATGCTCACCAATGTGTCTGCCCCGGTCCTCAGGCCCTGACTGCTCCTTCTTCTTTATCTGACAGGCAACTTGGCCTCTTCACCACCCACTTCATGTCCATGTTCCCCTGCTAGCACGGAAGCATCCAGAAGGCTTGGGCCTTGTCAGTCCCTTACATCTTGTGGGTCTTCGCGCCCGGGGCCTTGTGTGAGCCACGGTCACTTTCTCTGCATGTGGTACGTGGAGATGCAAAGGCTTTGCAGGAATTTTGCTTTATAGGCACATAAAGACCTTCATGACTCATAATGCGGACGTGGGTCCAAGGAGGATCTGCTGTTTGCCTTCTGCCCAGGGGTTTCCTGGAGGCCCCTGTGTGGAGGTGGGAGCTCTGGTCCCTGCTCTGGGATGTAACATGGCACCGCTCAGGCCAGGCCCAGGGCTAGCTCAGGGATAGGCCGGGGCTGCGTGTAGGGTAGCATCGCTGGGGTGAAAGGCGGGTCTTAGCAGCCTCCGTAGGAAATGGGATGCTGTGGAGCTCGTTAAACCCTGAAGAAGCTGGGAGGGGAGCTGCTTCTAATTATGCGGATGAAAATGCGTACACTTCCAACTGAGCTGTCTATTGGGGGGAGCAGGAAGGGCTTTGTTTTTTTGCGCATGGTCAAGACGGGCTAGGAAGTATTTGGGGGTGGGAGGAGGATGGGGGAGGGAGAGCTCCCTGAATCCTACGTTATTTCCTCCAGAGACAGGAAGACTGGGGCTGATGGCCATTGGGGACTGAGCCACTTCCTGAAGATGTGGCTTATGGGGCCTCAGAACCCCAGGGCAAAGCTGGGATGGACTGGAGCCCCTGTCTGCAAACTTGCTGTGGATTTTGCACAGCCTGGCCTCGGGCTATGATCCTCTTGATCTCTGCCTCCCAAGTAGCTCGGATAACAGTCACAAGCCCCACTGTACCTGGCTTGGCCCCTGTTTTTCGGTGTGGGGAAGACTGAGGAGGCCGATCATAGTGAGGACGAGTCTAACCACTGCTGCTCCTGCTCCTGTTGAAGGGGGTGGTGGGGGCCTGGAGCTGAGACACCCCTTTCCCCCCACTGGGGTGAAACAAGAACTGGTGTTCCAGGCGAAACAGTCTCTGTTTTAGTTAGGGAGCTGCTCTGGCTCACGCAGTGGCCTGGATCCCTGGTGCCCAGGAGTTGAAGTATTATCCCCTTTTTATTTTATGTTGGTGTCTTGGACAGGGAGACAGTCTTTTTATGAATAGCTTATGGGGCTCCCGCAGTACATAATTGGTACAGAGAGGGCCAGAGGGGGTGGGTATGGTCGCCATTGGTTTATTACGGGGGCTCCTTGCTCTCCAGAGCTGGTTGTCTGGTGTCTGTGAGAGAGAAAGGGGCATGGTTAGGCCCTACCTAACACATGGCTGCTAACATGTCTCCCATCATGGCAGTTCTTGTTCCCATAGTGCCATGCTGCTTCTTCCCATAATGCCCTGCGTGTCTGCTCAACCAATGAGAAGTGTTGGAGGCGATGTTTGCACAAGCCAGCCACCAATCAGAGCCCAGGGGAGGAGGAAGGGGTGGGGCCTCCTATTACAAAAACCACCCTCTGAGAAGACTCCATGGTACTCCTCTTTATAGACCTCTCCTGATGGAGGGTTCCTCTGCTTGCCTGGTTTTGGACGAACTCACTAGTTTTGCCTGAAACACCTCTCTGCCTTTTAATTCTTTACTGGGTAGAGAAGGCAAACCTGCACCTCGGATGGTGTCCCATGGAGCCCAGGGAAGGCAGGAGGCTGGTGTGCAGGGCCCTTCTCTCCTGGGGTGTCGCCCTCGCCCAGGACCACCCAGCATCTTGGATGGCTTGGACCCAGCGTCCATTGGGATAATATTCAGGGCTCAGTTGGCCAAACTGTAATGTTTCCTTGGATGGTTGTGTGATATTTATTCCCGCTAATCTTCTTTTCATTTTCTTTTCTGTTTATATGATGCGAAGCTGTCATAATATTTGTAGGCCGGAGCAAATGAGGGCAAACACAAAACTGAAGTATAAAAGGAAAGCGATCTTGGAATACCTACCTAACTCAGACTCACTGTCTCCTCTCGGGTCCTGTTCCAGCCAGAGGAGATGTGATGTGAGGAAAATGCTAGTGTGCACAGGAGCTGGTCGTGAGCAGGACTGGGACTTCCCGGCATGGATGCTGGCATGGTGGCGTTTCCATCTATGGATTCCTCTCCCCCTCCCCACCCCCCAAAGGAAAGGGGCTGATTCCATCCCTGACGTGCCAGGACCCCGGATCTCGGGGCAGGGGAATGCTACAATCTAAACATTTACATTCTGAAAAAAAATGGGAAATCATCCACTTCAATATAAATTAGCCTGGGCCTGACGGGTTTATTACATTCTGGAATGCTTTCATAGAAGCTTATAGGGCGTCTGTGGTGTAGGCCCAAGTCTCCCGCTGAGGCCTGGGGCTTGCTCCCCAGGACCCCCCCCCCTTTCCCTTCCCCGTCCTGGAAGACAGCAGGCAGGGCTGACATCCTCATCTTCTCATGAACCCCCAAAGGGGTTGGCATTTGAAATGGGGGATGCACAGTCACAAGGTGCACCCTTGAGCCTGGGGCGGGGCGGGGAGGGGGGGGGGGGGGGACACCCTGGCCACCAGAGGTCTTGAGGCGGGTGGGAAGAGGTGGGTCAGGGAGGAGAGTGGGAGGGGCCAAACATGGAGACCCAATCAGAGGCTGTGGATGGATGGACGGCACCAGGAAGCACTCCAGAATTCCACAGATAAAACGTGATGTGATTTCATTGAGCAGCAAGAGGGAGAAGAAATACAGGAGGGACTGACTGGCCAGGAGGGAAGAATTGTGGGTATCCTTCGTTTCTCTGGGGATGTGTCAGACGAGGCTTGTGTGTGGCCATCTTGAGTGGCCTGACCAGCCTCTCTCCCTGAAGGACATGGGGTGGGCTGTCTGAGCCCCCCGTTCAGAGAGTTTGAGACTTCCGGGAGTGGGTGAGCAAACCTGTTCCCCCAACTCTTATTGTCTGTAAGCCACACTCATCAGTGTAGGCTGGAGGTTCAGGCAGAGCACGCCAGCTAACGGATTTGGGAGGAATTTGACTTGATGCTAGTGACGAGTGAACTGCGACACCCAGCTATTATTACTATTATTATTATTATTTTTTCCCTCCCTAGCTGAGAGGAAGAAACCTCTTTGTGCCGAAGGTGTTATTTCAGGGGATTTTTATTCCGAGCGGTGGTTTTTCAAGCTAGCTTGTGTGGAGGCTCACCCGCAGGGCTTGTTAAAACACATTGCCCGTCCCCACCCAGCCGTAGCCTTTCTGATTCATTGAGTCTTGGGTGGGACCTAAAAATGTGTGTGGTTCTGGCGAATTTCCCAGGTGGCCTTGTGGCTGATGGTCAGGAGCCTGTACATTGAAGGCTAGAAGGGGTGGGGGAAGGAGAAAGAGAGAGGGACAGAGACAAAGACAGACAAGAGAAATGGACAGAGCAAGAGAGAATGGTCTGAGGGGATGACTCAAAACTTCCTGGGATTCAAACCTTACCATTCACACTTTTAGTAGAATGGAAGAAGATTCCTAGCTATTTGTGGAACCTTTTCTTTCTTTTGTGTGTGTGTGATTAGTAGGGCTTGAACTCAGGGTCTGGGTGCTATCCTTGAGGGTTTTTTTGTTTTGTTTTTTTTTGTGGTCAAGGCAAGCACTCTACCACTTGAGCCACAGCACCACTTCCGGTTTCCTGGTGGTTTATTGGAGAGAAGAGTCTCACGGACTTTCCTGCCCAGGCTGGCTTTGAACCGCGATCCTCCGATCTCAGCCTCCTGAGTAGCTAGGATGACAGTCATGAGCTGTGAGCACCTGACTCAATTTCCTGATTTTCAGAAAGAAGCCAGAGCCTTCTCTAGTCTGGGCGGAGCCAGCTTGCGGTCACTCTGAGCGGTGCCTGGAGTTGTAGGTTCCTAGACCCATCTGCCACCGTGGTGTGACTCTGAGACACAGTGGTTCCTGTGCCCTTTAACAATAGATAACCAAAGGTGCTGGGCCCTGGGGGCTCACGCCTGCCATCCTAGCCACTCCGGAGGCTGAGATCTGAGGATCGTGGTTTGGAGACAGCCCGGATAGGAAAGTCAGTGAGACTCTTCTCTCTCATAAACTAACAAAAGGTGGAAATGAGACTGTGGCTCAAGTGGTAAAGCGTCAGCCTTGAGAAAAAGAATCTCTGGGACAGCTCCTAGGGCCCCGAGTTCCAGTCCCTGGAAGCATCTTTGAGCTCTGATGGGCAGCCAAGTACTCCCCTTGGAAGGAGCACCCCCCCCCAAAGTCATCCTGTGTCCTGAGCACTAGCATGGCCACCATCTTCGCTGAGGAGTAAACTCAAAGCGGGGCTGTAGGTGGTGGTGGTTCTTCCTGGCAAATAGGCATCCAGGCCCCAGGGCTTGGATGAAGACAAGGAGGGATTTCAACTCAGGGTGTCGTCGAAGGGATGTGGGAAACGGAGTCAGGCTGCCTGAGATTCCTGAAGTGTGGTTTCAGCCAAGTCTCTTCTTCCCTCTGCTGGGACAAACACCGTAGGACAAGATCTGTGAGGAGATGGAGGGAGTGTGGGGCTGAGGTCAAGGCTGAGGAGGCCTCCAGGGTGTGTGTGTGTGTGTGTGTGTGTGTGTGTGTGATGGACTTGGGGTGTGTGTGTGTGTGTGTTATGGACTTGGGAGGTGGGCTGAGCACCTAGCCCACAAATCCCTACTCTGCAAACACATCAGCCTGGACTGGAGGCCCCGCTTCTAAAGCGCATCGAACATGGGCCTTACCCAGAGAAAGAAGACACGAGCAGACGATCACTTGGCTCAAAGGGGATCTTGTGCCCACAGGCTCTTCCTGTGAGCCTAGAATGAAGGGTTTGTAAGTTGGGATGGCGGTGACAGGCCTTGCTGGGGTTAGGTTAGATCAGGAGCTGAACTTCCTATACTCCTGCCAGGCTTCCTACTCAAAACCAGGTAGCCCCACGGCTCAAAGTCTAGCTTAGAAGCAAATTAAACAAACCCAAGGAGTGTTTATCAAGTTGAGACTGCGAGAAGGGAAGTTTGCTCTTCCTGATGCCCAGGTAGTATTTTTTTTTTTTTTTTTTTTTTTGATCTTCTAGTGGACATTTTATTTTTTTTTTTTTTTTTTTTTTTTTATTGTAAAGCTACTATACAGAGGGTTACAGTTACATGAGTGAGGTTATGAGTACACTTCCTCTTGAACATTGTTACCCCCTCCATTGTTTTCCCCCTACCATCCCCTCCCTCCCTCCCTTCCCCGAGGTTCTTTTTTTTTTTTTTTTTTTGATTGTGATTAAATGATTACATAATTTCAAAGTCACAAGTTCATTCTAACTTCCCTGGAGCAAATTGTCTACCACAGTCTGTAATATATAACAGTGTTCACATGTTATGTACCATATTTGTGATCAGCAGCATGAGGATATTTAGTAGTGGTTCAACCAGATGAGCGGGAGTTCTTTGTTTCTTAAGTCCTGTTAGTTTTGTCGTATCACCTAACCTTTTGGATTTAGCATCCACTTATGAGGGAGACCATGTACCGTTTGTCTCTTCGTTCTTGGCTTACCTCGCTCAACATGATTCCTTCTAGCTCCATCCATTTCCCTGCAAATGCCATTATTTTGTCATTTCTAATGGCTGCATAATATTCCATTGTGTATAGATACCACAATTTTTGGATCCATTCATCTGTGGTGGGGCACCTAGGTTGTTTCCATATCCTAGCTATTGCGAACAGTGCTGCAATAAACATGGAGGTGCACGTGTCCTTGTATATTGGTTCCTGTTGTTCAGGGTAGATGCCTAGAAGTGGTATGACTGGGTCGTAAGGGAGGTCAATCTTTAGCTTTCTAAGGACCCTCCAGACTGCTTTCCAAAGTGGTTGTATAAGTGTACATTCCCACCAGCAGTGTAATAGGGTTCCTCTTTCTCCACATCCCCTCCAGCATTTGTCGTTGGCTGATTTGTGGATGTGGGACATTCTGACTGGGGTAAGGTGGTATCTCAGGGTTGTCTTTATTTGCATTTCCTTCACCACCAGGGATGATGAACATTTCCTCATGTGTTTCTTTGCCATTTTTATTTCTTCATTTGAGAAGTCCCTCTTTAGTTCCCTTGCCCATTTAGTAATTGGTTTGTTAGGTTTGGGAGGGATTAGTTTCTTGAGTTCCCTGTATATACAGGATGTTAACCCCTTGTCTGATATATTGCTGGTAAATATTTTTTCCCAATTAGTTGGTTGTCTTTCTAGCTTAGTTGCGATAGATTTAGCTGTGCAGAAGCTTTTTATTTTAAGGTAGTCCCATTTGTCGAGTCTCTCTCCAACTTGTTGTGACCCTGGGACTCTGTTCAGGAAGTTCCTTCCTGTGCCTATTAGTTCAAGTGTCTCTCCTACTCTGTCCTGCAGTAGTTTCAGAGATTCAGGTTTAATGTTAAGGTCTTTAATCCATTTTGAGTTGATGTTGGTGCATGGTGATAGGCTGGGGTCCACTTTTAGTTTTCTGCATGTGGCTGCCCAGTTTTCCCAGCACCAGCGGTTGAAGAGGCTGTGTTTCTTCCATTGTATGTCTTTGGCTCCTTTGTCGAATATCAGCTGGCTGTAGGCCTGTGGATTTATATCTGGATCTTCTATTCTGTTCCATTGGTCTTCGGGTCTGTTTTTGTGCCAGTACCATGCTGTCTTTGTGATTATAGCTCTGTAGTAGAGTTTGAAGTTCGGCATGGATAGCCCTCCCATATTGTCTTTATCCCCTAGAATTGTTTTGGCTATTCTAGGTCTTTTGTTGTTCCATATAAATTTTTGGACTGTTTTCTGTATTTCAGTGATGTACGTCATTGGGATTTTAATAGGAATTGCATTGAATTTGTATATTAATTTTGGAAGTATCACCATCTTTACTATATTAAGTCGGCCTATCCAGGAGCATGGGAGGTCTTTCCATTTCCTAGTGTCTTCTGCAATTTCTTTCTTTAACTTTTTATAGTTCTCATTAAATAGTTCTTTTACATCTTTGGTTAGGTTAATTCCTAAATATTTTATTTTTTGGGAGGTTATTGTGAATGGGGTTGCTCCCTTTATTTCCCTCTCTTCCTGTGCGTTATCAGTGTATAGGAAGGCAACTGATTTTTGTGGGTTTATTTTGTATCCTGCTATTTTGCCGAAGTGACTTATGATTTCTAAAAGTTTGGGGATGGAGTTTTTGGGATCGTGGAGGTATAGTATCATGTCGTCTGCAAAAAGGGATAGTTTCACTTCTTCTTTCCCTATGCGGATCCCTTTAATGTCTTTTTCTTGCCTTATTGCCCTGGCTAAGGGTTCTAGGACTATGTTGAAGAGGAGTGGAGACAGTGGACATCCTTGCCTTGTTCCTGTTTTTAGGAGGATTGGTTGTAGCTTTTCCCCATTAAGTATAATATTGGCTATTGGTCTGTCATAAATGGCTTTTATTGTTTTTAGAAATGTTCCTTCTATTCCTATTTTCTCCAGAGCTTTTAGCATGAATGAATGTTGAATTTTATCAAAGGCCTTTTCTGCATCTGTGGCGATAATCATGTGATTCTTGACCTTGGCTCTGTTGATATGCTGGATTACATTTATTGACTTACGTATGTTAAACCATCCCTGTGTCTCTGGGATGAAGCCTACCTGATCATAGTGTATTATTTTTTTTATGTGTTTCTGGATTCTGTTAGCTAGAATCTTGTTAAGGATCTTTGCATCTGTGTTCATCAAGGAGATTGGCCTGTAATTCTCCTTTTTGGTTGGGTCTTTGCCTGGTTTGGGGATGAGTGTGATATTGGCTTCGTAGAATGAGTTTGGGATAGCTCCCTCCTTCTCTGTTTCTCTGAAGAGCTTGAGGAGTATGGGTATTAGTTCTTCTTTAAAGGTCTTATAGAATTCTGCTGTGAATCCATCTGGTCCTGGGCTTTTTTTTGTTGGAAGACTTTTGATAGCTTCCTGTATCTCATTATAGGATATTGGCTTATTTACTTGGTTAACTTCTTCTTTGCTCAGTTTGGGTAACTTGTATTTCTCTAAAAATGCATCCATTTCCGCCAGATTTTCTTCCTTTAGAGAGTATAGCTTTTGAAAGTAGTCTGTTAGAATTGTTTGGATATCTTGGGTGCGTGTTGTGATGTTTCCCGTGGCATCCCTAATCCTATTAATATGGGTTTCCTCTCTTCTTTTTTTAATTAATCTTGCCAACGGGCCATCAATTTTGTTTATTTTTTCAAAGAACCAGCTTTTTGTTTGGTTTATTTTGGTTATGGTTTTCTGATTTTCTAATTGGTTAATCTCTGCTCTCAATTTGGTTATCTGGCTTCGTCTAGTAGCTTTGGGTCCCATTTTTTCTTGTTTTTCTAGCTGTTTTAGTTGCAACATGAGATTATTTACTTGGTCTGTCTCCATTCTCTTGATGTGGGCACTGAGGGCAATAAATTTGCCCCTCAGGACTGCTTTTGCTGTGTCCCACAAGTTTCTTTGTGAGGTGTTTTCATTTTCATTGAGTTCTAGGAAATGCTTTATTTCTTCTCTGATCTCTTCTGTTACCCAGGCCTTGTTAAGGAGTGTGCTGTTCAATTTCCATGTATTAGAGAAATTTCTGCGGTATGCTTTGTTATTGAGAGCTAGCTTGATTCCACTGTGGTCAGATAGGATACAGGGGATTATGTCGATCCCTTTGTATTTGCTTAAGTTCCTTGAATGAACTATGATATGGTCTATTTTGGAGAAAGTTCCATGAGCTGCTGAGAAGAATGTGTACTGTGTTGTTTTAGGGTGAAATACTCGGTAGATGTCAGTTAATTCCGCTTGAAGTATGGCCTCACTTAATTCGGTAGCTTCTTTACCAATCCTCTGGTTGGTAGACCTGTCCTTTGGTGAGAGTGGCGTGTTAAAGTCTCCTAGTATTATCGTATTGGGATCTATTTTATTCTGTAAGTTTGAGAGCATTTGTTTAACATATCTGGGTGCACCAATATTTGGGGCATATAAGTTGATGATGGTTATATCCTCCTCTTGGATTGTTCCCTTTATTAATATGTAGTGTCCGTCCTTGTCTTTCTGTACTGATTTTAATGAAAAGTTTATTTTGTCAGATATCAGGATAGCTACACCTGCTTTCTTATTGGGGGAATTTGATTGGTAGATCCTTTTCCACCCCTTCACTCTGAGTTTGTTTGTATGTTTGGCTGAGAGGTGGGTCTCCTGAAGGCAACAGATGGATGGGTCTTGTTTTCTGATCCAGTCCTCAGTTCGTTTTCTTTTAATTGGCGAATTCAGCCCATTTATATTAAGAGAAAGTATAGAGAGATGCATTGTTGTCCCTGCCATTCCGTTTTCCTAAGTTTTTCTTCTTTCCTTTCCTCCTGTGCTTGCTCAGTTAGACTTTGAGTAATGCCTGTTTGGGGCAGGTTCCAGTTCCTGGTTGCTTTCTTCAGGTTGTGTCCCCCCTCTTAGAATTCTTTGTAATGCTGGCTTAATGTTTATGTATTCATTTAGTTTTTCTTTGCTATTAAAAGTTTTCAGTTCTCCATCGAATGTGAATGCTAGCTTTGCCGGGTATATCAGTCTGGGTTGGCAGTTATTGGCTCTCAGGGCTCGTATGGTGCTTTCCCAGGCTTTTCTTGCATTCATTGTTTGTGTGGAGAGATCTGCAGTGATTCTAATTTTTTTCCCGTTGTAGTATAGCTCCTTCTTCATTTTTGCTGCATGCAGGATTGTTTCCTTATTATTCAGATCCATCATTGTTACTATTATGTGCCTAGAAGTGTTTCTCCTGGGATCTTGCTTGTTGGGTGTTCGATAAGCTTTTGTGATGTAGTTAAGATGGTCGTTTTTGAGGTGGGGAAAATTTTCATTGACTATCTTGTTAAATAGGTGTTGCATTCCCTTGCTCTGGAATTCCTCACCTTCGTCCACTCCGATTATGCGAAGGTTAAATTTTTTAGCATTATCTGCTTGCTCTTGAATTTCCCTTTGGTTTAATTTGAGTGATTTTTCCATATCTGTCACTTTTTGGTCCAGTTGGTGTATTCTGTCTTCTGTATCTGACACTCTACCTTCCATTTCATTCACTCTGTTGACCGTGGCTTCTATTGTGGTTTGCATGGTGGAAATGGATCCCTTTATGGATTCAATGTTGGTTCTCAGAGTACTGATCTCACCTCTCAATGAGGTGATATCAGTATGCATTACCTCTAATTTGGCGTTTATCTCACTTCTTACTGAGGTTTGTGCAGCTTCTATTTTTGCATCCAATTTTTGTTTGATGTCCTGTATATCTTTTGATAGTTCATCCTTGTGCTCTTTCAATTTCTGATCCATTTCTCGCTTTATTTCTTGAGTCATTGCCTCCAGCAACCCTTGGATGTAGTTTTTGTCTTCCATTCCTGCTTTGCTCCCACTGGGGCTCTCCCCTGCGTGGCTGCTGGCTTTTGAGGTGAGCTTGCTGTCCTGGGTAGTGGTAAACCTTGTGATTTTTCTCTGTGATTTTCGCATGGGGGTTCAGGAGACTGCTCTTCAATCTTGTTTTGGTGTGTCTGTCTTTGCTTGGTTGCTGATTCTGTATTGGTAGAGAGAGTCTGTGCCTGATCTGGATTCTGTTGGGAGCCTATTTCCAGCTGCTATTCACTTAGGATTCTCAGCTCTCTGCTGTAGCAATTCCCGCCTTTGGAAGGGTTGAGCAGCCTGGACTGCTTGTGTTTGCTCCTGCGGGTGCTCTTGGGAAGATCAGATGCTCTGGATGCACTCTCCCAAATACTGGAGTCTGCTATGGGCTCCTGATGTGTTTTTGTTTGTTTGTTTTGGGCTGGTTGTGGGCTTGAACTCTAGGTTTGGGTGCTGTCCCTCAGCTCTTCAGCTCAGGGCTGGCACCCTACCATTTGAGCCACAGCCCCACTTCTGACCCTTTTTGCTTTGTTCAGGCGCCGGTCCCCTGGCCTGGGTCCGGCCCCAGCCTGGAGCGCGCTCGTTAGGCCTGTGCTAATGTGTATACCACCTTGGTTATGCAGCCTGGAGGACACAGTTCAAATTTCTTCTACTGTTGGTAGTCTTGACCCAGGGGCACTGTTCCTGGCTTGAGCATTTAAGTTCCCTTCCAAGGGCGCTCTTGCTCTGGCCTGGCCAGCAGAGTGTGCTCTACCGGCTGGTGGAGCTCTCGAACAGTTCCCAGTTTTAGTGGGTCCTGTGGTCCGGGTGTTGGGGTAGGGAGTCTAGGTCAGGGTCTGGGGATTCCCTCCAGCTCTGGTCTCCCTTGATGGATTCCCTGTCCCCTGATGGGTACTCACCCTGTAGGTCGTCAGTTGTTGTTGCAGTCCGTCAGTTGTTGTTGCAGTCCGAGTTCAGTTGGGGTGGTTGCGGGCTGGGTTGGGCGGCCCCCCGCCGGGTCGTTGCGATCGCGATTGGGCGGGTGGGTCTGCAGACAGGTCCCTTTGTGGCGCTGCTGGTGCCGGGCGGCTTTGGCGGGATGGAGCCTCTCCGCTCCGGTGGAGAGTGATGGGTGAGGTGGGATCCTCCTGGAGACTCCCGGCTGGTAGGTTTCTCTGTTCCTGGCGATCCGCTGTTCTGCAATCCGGTACCTGGTGATCTGCAAGCAGCCCCCTGTGTCTCTGTGGCTCCGGCAGCCCCCGCCGGGCCGGCTGGCCGGCGGCTTGGCGCACTGCCGCGCGGCCAGTAAAGGTTGGGGGAGGGGTCTTCGCTCTTCTCTGTTCTGAAATTCTTCTTTTCCTCTCTTTCTTTTTTTTGTTATTTTCCACCTCTGGTTTTTCTCTGAGTGTTCGTCTTTTTGTTGTTGTCGGTCTCTTGGGGAGATTAAACGTTGGAACTCGAACTCTCTTTTTGGTTGGAGAGAGCTGTGGCGTTTCCCTACTGCCCCGTCGCCATCTTGGTCCCCCCTCCCCAGGTAGTATTTTTAATTTAATTTCTTTCTTTCTTTTTTTTTTTTTGGTCGGTTGTGGGGTCTGAACTCTGGGCCTGGGCGCTGTCCCTCAGCTCTTCAGCTCAAGGCTAGCGCTCTACCACTTGAGCCACAGAGCCACTTCCAGGTTTTTCTGCTTATGTGGTGCTGAGGAATCGAACCCAGGGCCTCATGCATGCAAGGCAAGCGCTCTTCCACTGAGCCACCTTCACAGCCCCTAATTTAATTTCTTATTCTTGTCAAAAGGATATGTCTTTGTAGCCGGGCTGACCTTGCTAACTCTTCTCTCGCTGCTGCCTTCTGGAGGTAACTGTTTCCTTGCTCTTTGTAGTATTTCTAGTATTTTCTTGATTTTTTTCTTTTTCTTTTGTGGTGCCAGTACCAGGGCTTGAACTTAAGGGCCTAGCGTTCATTATTTTGTTTCCAATTGAGTTAAAAAAATTATTTTTTCTAAAGGTAATAATACAGAGGGGCTACAGTTGCATAAGTCAGATAAAGAGTACATTTCTTTTGGGACAATGTCACCTCCCTGTCATTCTTTCTTGGCTTTTTCACTGAAGGCTGGCACTCTACCACTTGAGCCACGCCTCTACTTCTGGCTTTTTTTTTTTTGCTGGTTCATTAAGAGTCTCATAGACTTTCCTGTCCATGCTGGCTTTGAACATTGAGCTTCAGATCTCAGCCTCCTGAGTAGCTGGGATTATAGATAGGAACCACCAGCACCTCGGTCTGGTTTTTCACATTACGGAAGATGAGGAGTGAGTTCTATACCAACTCCCTTCTCATCAAATAGATCATCATAACCTTTGCTTTCCCATGATTTCCAAAGCCTGGTGGTTTCCTGGACTTAACTGTAGGAATCCACCACAAACCCATGAGGTAGGCTGGGATCACACCAATCATTATATAGACTCTTTGTGTCCTTTGGAATTAAGCACACAGTACCCAAATTGCAGGTTCATGTTCTTGAGTTTGCACATTCCTTATTTTCCCTTAAATTTTGTCATTGACATCATATTTGTACATATTTACAAGGCATTGTAACTTGAAACCTGTATACAATGCTAATTAGCATTTTCAGATATCATTTCTGTGTCAGGAACCCTCAAATTCTCCTCCTCTAGCTGATTTGAAATGTTGAATTAACTTGAAATTAATCATCATACATGGCCATTGCCCTACTGTGTCATGTAACACCAGATTTCTTCTCCGAGGAGGATACGTTGATGTCTGTTACTCATCCGTTCACTGTTCCTCCTCGCAGCCCTGTACTTTCTACCTCTGTGATTTTTTTTTTTATAAATCTCCACAAATGAGTAAGAAGGTGAGATATTTGGGTTCCTTCACGGAACATAATTTCCTCCAGTTCCATCCTGGTTGTGTATACACACAGAATCTCATTACTGTTCAAGGCTGGACAATTTCATTGAGTATATGCACACCACGTTTAAAAACATTCATTTACCGGTGAGCACCTTGGTCAATTCCACATCTTAGCTGTCGTGAATATAGTGGGGGAAATGCATGTCCGATACGGGGCCATCTTGGCTTGGATATATATTCCACAGTGGAATTAGTGGATCTTAGGGTGATTTTATTTTCAGATTTTGAGGAACTATCATCCACAGTGACTGTACCAGTGTGCATACAGAGTGGTTCATTGGAGATAAGAGTCCTACCGATGTGTCTGCCCAGGCTGGTTTTGAACCACAGTCCTTAGATCTCAGTCTCTGGAGTGGCTAAGATGACCAGCGTGAGCCATCAGCACATGGCTCTATTGTATTGGTTTGTTTGTTTGTTTTTACTCTCATACTTTAAACATTTTAGAGCTCTCCCTTTGTTCTTTGTAACTCTCAGTTCTCATTTTATATGCTGGATGATTTATGTTCTCTTATTTCGCGGGCGATATTAGCCGGGAAGTTTTGTTGGGGGTGGAGTTTTGTTTTGTTTCCAGTTCTTGTATCTTTCCTTGGTTTTTAAGTTACTCTCTGGGTGCTAGTTCTATCTCTTGTGTTGGAGGCCCTGCTCTATGTCTGGTTGGTTGTTGGTTCGTATCTGGGATAAGGCGTGGAAATGCTGGCTGGAGTCTTTCTGGTCCTACGTGGAACTTATTGGCCAATGGGCCATTCATTTGCCCAGGAAGACATCTCTTCTGATGGCGAACTGGTTACTTTCAAAGAGAGACCATCCAGTCTTCTGCCTGTCAGCCATAAACTCTTAGAGTCAATGTAAGGAGAGGGCCTTGGGGAATTTTATGGTGCGGTATATTGATTTTCATAGACTCCCGTGTATTTACCACGGTGGCCTACTATGTTTCTCAGACTTTCTTTGTGACCCTGGGTCCAGAGAACAAACAAAAGAGTTTTCTACAAATTTTGAAGAGAAATCGTTATCTAGATGGCAGGGATCAAGGGAAGGCACCCTGGAGTTCTAACTGCCGTTCCTCAAAGACTTTTCATCCATTAAGTCAGCCAAGAAGTTCTTCTATAGCTGGGCGCTGGTGGCTCACACTTGTCATCCTAGCTACGCAGGAGGCTGAGATCTGAGGATCGCGGTTCAAAGTCAGCCCGGGCAGGAAAGGCTGTGAAACTCTTATCTCCAATAAACCACCAGGAAACCGGAAGTGGTGCTGTGGCTCAAGTGGTAAAGTGCTCGCCTTGAGCCTAAGAAGTTCAGGGACAGCGCCCAGGCCCAGAGTTCAAGCCCCACGAACAACAACAACAACAACAAAAAGTTGTTCTTTTTTTTTCTCCCTTTGAGTCCTTTTGGATTTAGGCGATAAAATAACATTTGGATGCCCTCTGATTATCCCTCTTCTGAAACCCATGCCTTTGTGGTGGGAAGAACTGGATATGGTAAAAGAGACTGGATGTCAGTCCTGTGATCTGTTCATGTGGGATTCGAACCTCGGCCTCGCTGGAGATCCTCTCTTGCTGGCTCGGATGAATCTTGCAGCAAGGTGGCAGTCTCCATCACAGAAAAGCTAAGGGCATCTCCCACCAACAGGTAGCTAAGAAAAAGGGGCAAAGCCAGTGTGAACCCCCCAGGCTAGTGAGCTGCTGGAAACGGAGCTATTCCAACAGCCTCAGGAGATTGAAAGAGTGCATGCGTGCCCGGGATGGAGCTTCCGATGACGTCACAGCCTGACCTGACTGACACACTTTTTATTTTTTTTGCATTTTGTAGCTTTCATTGAGGACCCAGCAAAGCCCAAGTTCCCGATTCTTCCAAATGGTGAGATTCTAAATGTACGTCGTTTAAAGTCTGCTGGTATTCTTATGCCCCAAAGAGAAGGAAGGCAGGCCAGCTGCTCCGAGCTGGAAATGGCGCTCTGTGCTTGGGCTTGTGGAGTACACACCAGGCCCTGCAGGCCCGCGTGCTGTCTGGTCCCAATTTGGCCCTGTTTGCAATCCATCATGGCGGCTGTGAAACTCAGCAGATGGGCTCAGAGAGGGACTTCCCCTACAGGAGCTAGTCTTCCTTGTGTTTGGGGGTTGCTGAGGTCTAGAAACCTTTGGGCCTCACCCCCGCCCCCAGACCACGCATCCCCAATTATCACCCTCCACACGGGTTTGCGCCCCAGCTCCCAGCAGCTGGCTGACACCTTGGAATGTAACCTCTCATCTGTGGCTGAGGAAGAATTTCGGCTGTTACTGGGATGGAGAGAGGCTACATGGGACGGGGGCTGGCATGCGCCCAGCCAGGTTCTGCCATTCATGTGGTGGTCCCCTGCTGGTCGCCTAGCACTGGTGACCTGGTGGCTGGATGTTTAGGAGGCCTGCTGGGTGTCAGGCCCGGCGTTGGGTGGCAGGGCTGTAGAGATGGGTGGTTTTGGCCGTCAAGGATCTTGGCTGGAGAAGGACAAGTCTGGAACACCCGTGGGGTTTCACGGATGTGTAAGTCATTGGAATTGGTTTTCCAACATGGAAACAGTTGAGGCATTTTAATCTCAAAAAACTGACTTCTCAGTTGGGAACGGGCGGCTCCCAGCTGTCATCCTAGCTACCCAGGAGGCTGAGATCTGAGGATCACGGTTCAAAGCCAGCCCAGGCAGGAAAGTCCTTGAGACTCTTATCTCTCATGAACCACCAGAAAACCAGAAGTGGCGCTGTGGCTCAAGTGGTAGAGCACTCAGCTGGAGCTGAAGAGCTGAGGGACAGCGCCCAGGCCCAGAGTTCCAGAAGCTACCATCTTGAAGTGGGGGTGTATGTGTGCCTGGACTGAAAGAATTCTGTAGCTGCTGGAGTGGGGATGGGGCACGTGTCTGTTTCAAGAAAATGGTTTGGTGTCTGCAGGGAGACCATCTTTCCCTGCACTACTGTGTCAGTGGGGACATGCATCCAGGGAGAGCATGCCTCACTGCTGAGCCCAGGAAACTGAGTTTTTGTTTTAGTCAGCCATGGGGCTTGAACTCTGGGCCTGGCACTGTCCCTGAGCTCTCCAGCTCAAGGCGAGCGCTCTACCACCTGAGCCACAGCGCCACTTCCGTTTTCTGGTGGTTCCTTGGAGATCAGAGTCTCACAGACTTTGCTGCCCGGGCTGGCTTTGAACCTCGATCCTCGGATCTCAGCCTCCTGAGTAGCTAGGATGACAGGCGTGAGCCACCCAGTGGCACCTACAACCTGAGATGCTTTTGGGGTTGTGGGGCCCAGAGGTAATGGGGCAGGCCATGTGCCCTGGGCCATCAGAGAGACCCTATCACTTCCTCCCTCTTATCCTGGGGGAGGGGGTCATGGTGGTGGCTTTCAGACCATTCCTTGCTCAGAGTTTCAGGGGTTGGGCAGTGTGTCCATGCGTCCAGAGATCTATGCACACACAGCTCCTCCAGATGTGAACAACCAGGGGCCCAGGTGGTAGGAGTTGGGAACCCGGCCCGCACACACCCAGCAGGACCCTCCAGGGCTTTGGAATCCAGCCTCCCCAGCTAACCCCGGGGTGGCCACAGGGCTCCCTGGCCTCTCGGGAGGAGGGTCCTGTTAGAGAGATCTGTCAGGTGTCCTATCGCATCCCATCCCGGTGGGCTGACCGAGGGGGTGACCCCCCACCCGAGCAGTGCCTGAGGCACTCTGGGGAGGGGTGGGGGGTGGGGGACTCCCGGCCTCTTACCTCTTCTTACCTCACTCCATTAGCCAGTGCTGCTCTGCAGACAAAGGCTGCAAAGGGATTAGGGGTAATTACCAGGCCAGCTCTATTATTCCCCAGGTTTAATGGGCCCAGCCACTGTAATTGTACCTGCCTGGTGGGTGTGGGCTGCTCCCTCCCCTTACACAGGCCCTGGGCTCCGGTGTGTGTGTGTGCGCGCGTGCGCTGTGTGCACCGTGTGTGCATGCACCTGCCTCCCTCCATGTCGAGTGTCTTTTAGCCTTGGGTAATTTCGGGGTGGCAGGGGCTGGCAGCAGAGCTCACTGTGGGGCAGGTGGACCCCGTGGCGCAGCCAGGATCTCCCGATGGAGACCTGGGGAGGGCAGGGGAGAGGCGGCTCCCCGCTTTCCCTGAGTCCCAGAGGCGGGGAGCCCCTCTCCTCTCTGGCGAAGGCCTCGCCCCCCCCTCCCCCCCCACAACGTGGAACCTTCCAGGAGGGTTCAGCAAAGGGCATCTGACGGTTCAAGGTACGCGGTCCCTTTTCACCTGTTCAGGGAAGCCGGTAAGGCGATCCGATGGCCATGTTTTCATGTCTTAGAATTATGATGATTTCTTCTCCCCCCCCCCCCAGTCCTTCCCGTGAACTCGGAGCTCCCTATCGGGTTTTCCACCTTAAAGTAAGAGGATTAAAAAGACATTGCATAATGCAGGGCCCCCGAGCGAAGGGGTCCCGGGGCCCAGCGCCTTGTCACAAAGGGTAATTAGCGGTAATTGCCACTGTGGGGTTTGCCGGGAGGGCAGGGAGGGGGTGTGTGTGTTGGAGAACCTTCTAGAGCCCCAGGTGAAGCTGAGGAGAGCCATCCGCCGGGCCCACCTCCCCTGGCCTTGAGCACTGATTGGTTCCTGAGTGTCAGTGGTGGGCGGGCACTCGGGTGGCTGTGGGGGTGCTGTGGGTGTGGTGGGGTGGGGGTGGGGCAAGGCCATCTCTCTGGGGTCAGGTCTTCTCCCTGGCTGTTGTCTCTTTACTTGGCCAAGCGTCTGACTGGAGACCCCCCCACCCCGTGTCTGACCTGCACCCCCGCTTTGGACTGGGAAGATCAAGATTATAGATGAGGGTTTGGTGGGGGGGGGCTCAACTTCCAGGGGAAGTCCCTCCCTCTTCCTGCTAGTGCCCTGGAGCTCACGTACAGCCTGGCCACCCTTGGAGCTGGTGCTGTGCCAGCGGCGGGCATCGAGGTGGGTGATGGAGGCGGGGAGAGAAAGAGGAAAAAAGGAAGAGGAAGAGGAGGAAGGAGAAGAGGAAGAGGAGGAAAAAGGAGCTGAAGAAGAGGAAGAAATGCAGAGGTCAGTTTTGAGCAGCGAGACCCTTTGTCGGGGAGTTTCCCACAATGCTCCAGGATTCGCTCCATCCTCACACTAGGAAGCCCAAGGGTGTTTTGGTTGCTTCTGTCCAGTCAGTGACCAGTGCTTCCCTCATCCTTCGTGGTTACCCTGTGCCACACAAGGGGGAAAGGTCAGGGCCCACCACAGCCAGGGCCCAGAGGCCGCTGTGAGCAGGGATGGACAGGAAGCACGGGTCCGAGGACAGTGCCAGTCCACTCCCTTTAGCGATGCACACCTGGCCCCATGGTTTCCGCGTCTGCTCAGTTTCTGGAGCTGCCCAGCTAACGTCTAGCTACATGTCCTCCCAGCAGGAATTCTTCCCCTGGGCAGCAGATGAGCAAGGAGCACCTCTGCTCTCGGGGAGCTTGTGGAGCAGCAGGAATGCAAGGTGACATAAAGCCCAGGTAGGGCAGAGTGGGCAGGGCGTGCACCATGCTCCCGCCCCACACTTCCTGTACGGCCCAGGCGCCCTGTGGCACAGGATCGCACAGGCCAAGGGCCACGGCTTGCCCAGCTTTGTAGGTAGTCTGGCCTCGATGCTGGGTTCAAGGCTCTCGGGAGGATGTCCCACGATGCTTGATATAAGTACGGGTGTGGCTGGCTGGGGGCTCAGACCTCACACAGGTCACGTGTGCGTGGAGTGGAGAGTCTACCACAGAGGATGGCCTGAAATGGAGTGTTTGTGTTTCTGTGTGTGTGTGTTGGAGGAGGTAGGTGGTTTTCTTAAGTCATTTGCTGGTGACAGTCACATTTCTGGACCTGGTGACCATGTTTTTGTGTTTCTGGGCCTAGGAGAATTAGAGAATTAGAGTATAAAGTGTGTGTGTGTGTGTGTGTGTGTGTGTGTGAGAGAGAGAGAGAGAGAGAGAGAGAGAATCCTTGGTGTCCAGGCTTGGGTTTGATGGTTCTCCGTTGGATTCTGTGTTCTTCCAAGTTCTTGGAAATTTCCCTGATGCTTTGCTTATTATCCCCCGAAGTCTGAACTGAAGATTTCCAGAAGGAAAGAAAAAAGAAGGAAGGAAGGAAAAGGAAAGGAAGAAAGGAGAAAGGGAAGGAAAGAAGGAAGGAAGGGAAGGAAGGGAAGGAAGGAAGGAAGGAAGGAAGGAAGGAAGGAAGGAAGGAAGGAAGGAAGGAAGGAAAAGCAAAGGAGGAAAGGAGAGAGGGGGGAGGGAAGGAAGGAATAGTGAAAGAAAGAACATTTCAGAACTGGGATCCAATTTTCCAATTACATGGAAGCTAGAAATGTAATTGGAAATCAGATAACTTCTCTTTGGAAACACGGTTCCTTAGAGCCTCTTGTATTCGGAGAAGCGCAACTTCTGTGGTGGTTACCACAGCTCCGCCGGTGAGGGTGGGGAGAGAGGTTTTTAGGTGATGGGAGCACCCCCTTCCCCCCAGCACCCCGGGTCACCTCCGGGTCAGCCCAGCCCTGGCCTTGTGAGAGTGTCCTGGTTGGCAGGTGAGTCACTGCAGGTCCCTGCCTCTCTCCCCAGCCTCGTCCTACCACCGGGGTAGAGCGGGATTAAGCCCAGTCCCGAGTTGTGTCATCTACTACTGCCTCTGGGTTCAGGAAGGAGGATTCACTGAGTCAGAGCTGTGGCTGTGGACCAGCCAAGAGACAGGTAGAGATCTGTGCTCACGTCCTGACTGCGGACAGGACCTGAGGACAGATTCGAGGACCCTTCCTAAGGAAAGAAGGAAGGACGGGACCTCGGTCTCTTGTCTGCCCTCCACTGTAGGAGAAACCATACAATTGTGATGAGTCTACCACCCCGGGCTCTGCTCCCATTGGCTCTTGGTGATGCCCATCATCCAAAGGGCAACGCCTTGTGTAAGTCCCATTGGACAAGCTGAGGCTAGCCAGGGTGACTCAGGGTTGGGGTTCAAGGTCTTCTGATCATGGAGACCTGGCTCACGGGCGTGGAGGTGAGTACATCTAGAGTTCCATCGGCTCTCTTTCCAGCAGAAGGACCCATGCGTGGCCCCTTTGGCTTGGCGACCCTGAATCAAGTTCACTGCCAGAGCAGACAGTGTTTGGAGGTCATCTCTCGAACATGATCACCTAACCCAGGCAGGACACAGAGAGCTTGAACCGAGGGCTCAGGAGCTGCAGGTGCCGAGTGGTACAGTGTGAGAATCATGATCACCTGGCCGTCAGGGTAGGAAGCAAAGACAGCTTTCCCAGGCAGGAAAGTCCGTGAGACTCTTCTCTCCAGAAAACCGCAAGTGGCGCTGTGGCTCACGGGGTAGAGCGCTTGCCTTGAGCTGAAGAGCTGAGGGACAGCGCCCAGGCCCAGAGTTCAAGACCCACGACCAGCAAAAAACAAACAAAAAAACCAAACAACAACAACCCAATACTCTGTCAAGGGACCCATACCAGCCCCAAGAAGTCTTTATGCACCATGTTTGCCTGTGTGTGCGTGCTGGTACCGGGGCTTGAACTCAGGGCCCGGGCGCTGTCCCTGAGCTTCTTTTGGCTCAAGGCTAGCACTCTACCACTTGAGCTACAGCGCCACTTCTGGCTTTTTCTGTGCATGTGGTACTGAGGAATCGAACCCAGGGCTTCATGCATGCTAGACAAGCACTCTACCACTGAGCCACCTTCCCAGCCCCACTTTGCCTCTTTATAGACTGTTTTACACGCATAGCCCTGAATCGTGGACCAACATGGTAGCCCGGAGCTTGGAGGTCTTCCCTAGCAAGGTTTGGAGTTCAGCTGATGGAGCTTTCCAGAAGGAGGAAGCCACAGGCCAACTTTTCTTTCCATGGGCGCCAGGTGCTGGAACTGACTTACCTTTATGGCCAGGCCTGCAGCCCCGCTTGCGTACCCCAGTACTTGTGTGTGTTTGGGGTACGCCATGCATGAACACAGGAGACGCAGGACCCAAGCACCCAAAGGGAGTTAACGTGTGTTTACGTCTTACACCATCCCTGCCGCCACCTGCCAGCAGCCTCTTCCCAGGGCTGAACCCCATGCGGTGCCAATTCCTCCCCTCCTGCGTGGGGCACTGTCCTCGGCCCATATCCGCTCAAGGTGCCGGCGTGTCAGAGTCAGATTTTCGGTCTTTATCTAGAAGACATTTCCAAATGGAGGGCGATTTCAAAACAGCTCTTCCGCAGAGGTTTCAAAAGGAGAAAAGAACCCCAAATCCTGTCCTGTCAACTTGTCCTGCGCCCCGGCTGGGCCTGCCAGCTGCCCTGCACCTTCTCTCCATGGCCTTCCTTCCCCAACCTCCCACTGTGGAGCGCTGGGAGGTTGGCCTGCAGGTGTGAAAGCTAAGCCTCACTGGGTAGCGCCCATAGGCCATGCAAGTGTCCCAGGTGTCTGCCCCGTCTTGGGCAAGTCCTTCATCCTGCAGGTCTTGGTTTCCCTAACCAGAAGCGTAGGGTAAGGGATCGATATCCTTGAATAGCGAGTGGCCATTCCTACTGTTCTTCCTCTCTGGTGTCTGGCTGAGGAAGAGCAGGAAGCCAGCTTGCCTTCTATCCCAGCATATGGCGGTTCCTTGGAATCTCCACTGCCCTGTCCACTGGACACACAGGCTACCTTGTGCTCTGTGTGTGTGTATGTGTGTGTGTGTGTGTGTGTGTGTGTCTGTGTTTCCCATCTACTGTGGAACACAGCTCTTCTCCTCCCGTGTATTTCTCGGCATGCCGTGGCCACCCTTTGAGGATATAATTTCTGGAGACCAAATAACACACTGGTGGCTCAGTGGGATCCTGGGGTCTCACGAGCCAAAGCATCTCAAGCGAGGGGGCTGTGTTCTTCCTTAAAATCGAACTCAGTTCCTCAGGACCCAGTGTTAAGGACCTTTGGGGTTTGAACTCAGGACCTGGGCACTGTCCCCGAGCCTCTTTTTTTTTTTTTTTTTCTTTGCTCAGGGCTAGTGCTCTACCACGTTGGGCCACAACACCACTTCCAGTTTTCTTCTGGTGGCTCATGGGAGATCAGAGTCTCATGGACTTGCTTGTCTGGGCTGGCTTTGGACCGCGATCCTCAGATCGCAGCCTCCTGGGTAGCTGGGATGACAGGCGTGAGCCACTGGCGGCCAGCAGTAGCTGTGTTTTTGGTGCATCGGACCAAGTAAAGGACAGGAATGGGGCCAGTGGCCAGGGATCGGGGGGTCACGGCATAGATTCTTGTGGTGTCCACTGCTCCCCAACTCTTCCTAGTCGGCAGATCTGGGCTTAGGCCGGAGGGAATGAAGCTAGCTCCACGAATGCCACGATGTCAGCTGGCCGACCTGGCTTCTGTCTATGCAGATGGTGGAGCTGTGTCCTTTTCCTTCCCTTCCTGGAAATCGGGGGGTGAGGGGGGGGGGTCCAAGCAGCTGTGACCTGCCCGCCACTTGTGTGGGGCCGGGCGGGAGGAGGCTTGCCGGGCAGATCCTGTGAAGTCTGCAGGTTTCACTCAGTCGGGATTTGTCATCTGGCGGCCCGTCAAGTATCTGCCATGCCCGTCCGTGTCAGCGGCAGCCTCCACGGGCCCCCGTAGGGTGATGAAGTATCCAGTCAGGTTTTGGCAATGCCGAAGGTGTGGCAATCCCGGTGCGTTTGCGAAGAGGCCGCTGGGGAACATTGCGACAGAAGCCTCGTGCCCCGAGGGCCCCGCGGGATGCCCCGGGAGGGAGGCCGGGTGTGTGTGTGTGGGGGGGGCGGAGGGCACCCCTGACAGTTGACATCTGTGTCAACAGCGCCCAGTGACACACCGGGGGAGGACGGGCCTGTGCTTGGCAGGCCAACAATGGGCTGATTGACGAAATGAACTTTCCCCTCCCAGGCCCGATCATCACCAGGCCAGCCCGAGCGGGGCGGTGGTCTGCTTGCGTGTCCCTCTCCTTCCCCCACCCCTGTTGGGGGGACTGGGGGGGGGTAGGGGGCAGTCCTGAGGGCCTGGAGTGGTGGATCTGGGATGAGGGACAGGCTGGCTGTTCCCTGGCATGCAAGGACAAAGGCCCCGGCCCACCTGCGTTGGGGGGAGGTAATGAAGATGGTCCAGGTGGGAGAGACAGGCCCCCCAGGGAGGGTGATGTGTTCACAGCCCCTCCCACCCAGCTTCACCATTGGCTGGGAAGGCGGGACCTGCCCACCCATCCGTGTGGCGTGCTTGTGGTGGGCTGTGCATGTTCCTGGAGACTGGAGCTACACACACACACACACTGTTGATGGCCGTCCGGCACTGAACCTCGCCCTTCTCCTCCTCCTCTTCTTCTTCCTCTTCCTCAGGCCCTGCCCCACCCTACCTCTTGCATAACTCCTGTCCACTGGGTCTCAGGCCTCCCGGAGGAGTGGATCTGGAGGCGTTGGCAGGCTTGGGTGGTGTAGATCCTCCTGTTGAATCCACTTCCGAATCTCCCCCACCCCCTGCCCGCTCCCCACACACCCCGTCTGTGCTGTTCCCCAGGTGAAATGAGTCCAAGCAGACTTAAAGTCATTCAGCCGGTGATGTGGTGGTGAATGTCGGCTCTCTGTGGGTCTCTGGATTGTCCAGTCAGTTCCCAGAGAAGGAGAGCTGAAGAGGGAAATTCGGAATGATCGTCTAAAACTCAGGTTGTCATCGGGTACCTCACGCCTGTCATCCTAGCTACTCAGGAGGCTGAGATCTGAGGATCGAGGTTCAAAGCCAGCCTGGGCAAGGAAAGTCCATGAGACTCTTATCTCCAATAAACCACTAGAAAAACCGGAAGTGGCGCTGTGGCTCAAGTGGTAGAGCGCTTGCCTTGAGCTGAAGAGCTCAGGGACAGCGCTCAGGCCCAGAGTTCAAGCCCCACAAGTGGCCAAAAAACAAACAACTCAGGTCTGCCCAGTAGCTCAGCTGTTTAAAACCACCCAATTCCCTTTCAGTGGTTCTCAGGAGAGGGACCAGAGTGCTTCACGGAGCCCAACTTGTACTCACCTCGGTTCTTTATGGTCCTACTACGTCCTTATCAGGTGCATACCAGGGAGTGGCCAGCCTGCCCCTCGGCCATCAGCAGGCTCCTAGAAGACTGTGGACAGCTCCCCTCCCCCAGGCCCTGGCCATGCTGGTGGGTTCTTCGCACAGGATCTGACATACGGAGGTCTGGTGGGACAGACCGCCTTTTCTCCCATATCCCTTCCTTTTTCCTTTCCGTCTACTTAACACCTGCTTGTTTGTTTTAGTTTTCAGAGAAGTCTCCCATCCTGCTTGCTGAGGCACACATTATAAATGCTGTTCACAGTCGTGTGAGAGGACTCTGTTATCCAAAGGGCGGTTTCCGTGGCTTGGTTCCTGGTATCTTACATCCGAGTATGCCAGGTTATTTTTGACTATGTGCTTGTCATGAACGTTGAACGGCGATTTGAGGCGTAAGTCTCCCAGAGAGGATTTTCATTTGCTTCCACTGGGCTTTGGAGGGTATTACCAGTCAGCTTAGACTGAAGGTTCCTTCAATGCTTGGGTTATTTGAGCATGTGCTTCCGGTCCACAAGAGGCTAGTGTATTTCTGGCTCACCATCATGCCAAGGGCATCCTCTGCAGGAAGTTAATTCACATCAAGTAGCTCCCCAGTCGGTCGTGGGGCTTGAACTTAGGGCCTGGGCGCTCCTGAGCTCTTCAGCTCAAGGCAAGTGCTCTACCACTTGAGCCACAGCGCCACTTCTGGTTTTCTGGTGGTTCATGGGAGATAACAGTCTCACTGAGTTTTCTGCCTGGGCTGGCTTTAAACTATGATCCTCTGATCTCGGCCTCCTAAGTAACTACAATGACCGGCGTGAGCCACCAGCACCTGGCTAAGTAGATCTGAGTCTCTTGGTATAATCGCGAGACCCCTAAGGTCTCTTTCTCTGCCTCTCTGCATGGAACTGAGTTTCCTAATTCTATCCCCAAAGCACAAAGAGGCTGTCTCCTTATCAACTCTCAAGGTGGCTGTGCTGGTTCATACCTTTCTCTCCTCTAGACTCGGGCCACTTGGATAGGACAGTGTTTTGGTCATCTATGAGCACCTAGAGCAGAGCTGGACATGTCGTATTCAGAGAATACTGATGATTAGAATAACCTCCATTTCCTTTTACTTGGTACAGCAAGCTGTGTGTGTGTAAGGTTTTGCCATTAGAGCATGCGTAACCTGGCTATTCCCCATCTTGTATTTCGGCTCTTTCACAGAACGGGATAACCTTACATGCCCGCAACTGGCTAAGAGCATGAGCTATAAATTCAAGAGAGTCCTGGGCTTGATCTCTTGCTCACTGTGTGACCTTAGGTAAGTCTCCAATTTCCTTGTCTATAAAGTTGAAAATATGGCTTTATCTTAATAGTCCGCTTTAAGAATGAAATGGGTAAATGGTGAGTCAGGTGGGTTGGTGCATTGTCTCTGGGTCCTCATGCACTTTGCTGTATGTGGAATGCACCATGTAAGGCTCACGGATTCCCCGTTGCTGAAGTCTGGATGCTAAAGGCTCCTCCAAGCTAGATGAATCTGGGCTAAGTGCTTGAACTCAGGGCCTGGGCGCTGTCCCTCAGCTCTTCGGCTCAAGGCGAGCGCTCTACCACTTGAGCCACAGCGCCACTTCTGGTTTTCTGGTGGTTTATTGGAGATCAGCATCTCATAGACTTTCCTGCCCGGGGCTGGCTTGGAACTGGGATCCCTGTATCCCAGCCTCCTGAGTAGCTAGGATGACAGGTGTGAGCCATCGGCACCTGGCTTAAAGATAATTTTTTAAAAATGGGAAAATATAGAAGGAAAAGTATCACTTCTGAAGTCCAGCCAGGCCAACTCCATTTTGGGTCCAGGGCTCGCTGTGATTCTCGGCTGTACCAGCTGGATTCCAGCATCCCCCCTTCGGAGCCCGCCTTCCTTGTGAAGGAAGGTAAACGTGTTTTCAGCTGAAGAGCTTTATCCGTCCGTGTGTTGCCTGATCAGTCTTGAGGACCCTGCGGTCTTCCATTTCTGTCTCTCTCTGCCCTGGTCAGTAGAAGCTGCGAGTATAACCCTCCTAAGAACCTGGCAAGTGTCTGCCGAAGCTCTTCCTGAGATTATCTGTTGATCCATTGCTGTTTTTTCTTCTTATTTCTGCCCAGATGACTGAGGGTTAGGAGTCACACAGTTAATCTTTTCAAACAATCCTTTGGTATGACTGGGTATTTTTTGACCTTTTGATCTTTCTGAGATTTTTTTTTTATAGCAAAGGCAATGTAGCCACACCTTTCCACGTACTTGGTAGTAAACCTCTTAAAATTTTAGTTGTTTTTAAAAACAATCTGGAGAGGCTGAGCGTTTCTCCAAATCACTAAGCTCTGACTTTTTTGTTGTTGTTGTTGTTCAATTCTTCCTCTATGAGCCTCTTCTTGGTTGCATGTTACCCAAAGCTGCAAGAATTAACCTTGAGCAGCCCTTGGGAACTTTTCTTGGTGGATTACTCACTTCCCTGTACACTGCTGAAGAGTTGTACTTTCAAGAGTAAAATGGGGCTGGGAAGGTGGCTCAGTGGTAGAGCGCTTGCTTTGCATGCATGAGGCCCTGGGTTCGATTCCTCAGCAGCACATAAGCAGAAAAAGCCGGAAGTGGTGCTGTGGCTCAAATGGTAGAGCGCTCACCTTGAGCTGAAGAGCTGAGGGACAGCACCCAGGCCCAGAGTTCAAGCCCTATGACCAAAAGAAGAAAAAAAAAGCTTCTAGGTTGTGTTCATCTGCTTGGTCACAAAGCACCTGCCACACAACAGAGTTTGATCACCACCCCGCTGCTGCTGGTACCAGAATCTCAGGCTCCTTGGCTGCTCTAACCAAGGATTCCAGCACAGATTTATTAGCGGTCCAAAGCTCAGCATGGGCTAAAAAGTCAAGGTATTAAAGGGGCAATATCAGTCGGGCACCGGTGGCTCATGCCTGTAATCCTAGCTACTCAGGAGGCTGAGATCTGAGGATCTCGGTTCAAAGCCAGCCCGGATAGGAAAGACCGTGAGATTCCTATCTCCAATAAACCACCAGAAAACCGGAAGTGGCGCTGTGGGTCACTTGGTAGAGTGCTCACCTTGAGCTGAAGAGCTGAGGGACAGCGCCCAGGCCCAGAGTTCAAGCCCCATGACCGACAAAACAAAAAATGAATAAAGAGGCAATATCTTTTCTGTGAGCGCTAGGCTAGGAAAGAATCTCTTTTCTTGAATTTTCCAGCTTCTAGAAGCTGTCTTAGTACTCTGGCTCCATCTTTCAGGCACACTTAGATAATCTAGAATATGCTTCCTTCCACTTGTTTTTCCCCTTTGAGATACTGAGGATTGAACTTGTGACCTGGGCACTATCCCTGAGGGTGTTTTTTGTTTTTGTTTTTACCCAAGGCTAACACTCTACGGCTTGAGCCATAGTTCCACTTTCAACTTTTTGCTGTTTTATTGGAGATAAGTGTCTCATGGAGTTTCCTGCCCGGGCTGGCTTTGAACCTTGATCCTCAGAGCTCAGCCTCCTGAGTAGCTAGGATGACAGGCGTGAGCCACCGGCACCTGGTTTACATCAGCTAGCCTGAGCTGTGATCCTCCTACTTGTCTCTGGGCATGAAGACCATGTGACCATGGCATCTAGCCCTTGTTTTTCTCCAACAGCTGGGATTACAGGTGTGCGTCACCATGCCTGGCCATTGGTTGGGATGGGGTTTTTTGCCAGGGCTAGCCTGGGGTTGTGTTCCTCTGATCTCTGCCTCCCAAGTCGCTCAGAGTATAAGCTGGAGCCACTGGGCCCAGCAGCCTTCCTCTCTTCAGATCAGCCAAGTTACAATCTTAATTCTGTCTTCTCCACCTAGAACCCATTTTCCCTGTCCCCCTTGAATGGTTTTGCATGCAGCCAGTTTCCTGACTGGGGTGATTTCTCATTTGTTTTGATTGGTCGTGGGGCTTCAACTCAGGGCCTGGGCTCTGTCCCCGGGCTCTTTTGTTCAAGGCGCGCGCTCTACCGCTTTGAGTCACAGCGCCACTTCCTGCTTTCTGGTGTTTCCTTGGAGATAGAGTGTCTCACAGACTTTCCTGCCTGGGCTGGCTTTGAACCCCAATCCTCAGCTCTCAGCCTCCTGAGGATGACAGGCATGGGCCAGCGGTGCTCAGCTGGCTGTGCGTGAGTTTAAAGGAGCTGCATGGGCTCTAGGACCATTCTAGGCCCTGTGCCCTGGCTGCCACCAAGTGTTGAGAGCCCTGGAAGGGGTGTCTCCTGTCCTACACTCTGTGTATGACCACATTCTTGGCACAGTAGTACTGTCATGGGGTGCAGGCTGGCAGGACTGTCCCTGTGACACTGGGGAGCCCCAGGGTCTCCCGGAGTGGGCTGCTCATCTCTGATCCCTGACCTGTCTCCCACCCCCCCTACCCCCGGCCGTGGGTGGCGCATCCGAGCCAAGGGGTTGTACGCGACGCGGAAGGTTTCAAGCCTCTGGTTTAGGGGATGTGCCTGAACTAATCCTGTCATTAACGGATTATCTCCTCACACTGAACCATCTTCTGTGGGTCCCCCCCCCGCCCCGTGAAACACTGCAAGGGGCTGGTGTGATGCTCCCCCCCCCCCCCCGAGTGCATGCGTGGTACTGGCGAGCCGGCCCACCTGTGTGGCAGACAGGCTGATGGACGTCTACTCCTGCCCAGGCCACGGGCCGACCCGCCGGCTCAGCCCAGCCATCCCTCAGTCCCTGGGCACTGGTTAGGCAGCATCGGGTCTGGTGATGGCTGGTCGGGAGCTGAAGTCAGCTGAGTCAGCGGGCATCTCCCCGGCTCTGACGTCCGGAAGGGGACACAGGGGCCAGAGGGACACCGAAGAGGTCAGGATAAAAGGTCAAGAGGGGGCTGTGGAGGTAGAGGGGGGCTGGCGCTTGTGGGGGCCTCAGTGGTCATGCGGGAGAGGCCAGCCTTCCTTCTGAAGGTGGAGGAGGTCCTCGGCGCCTTTGAGGAGAGCAGTGGTTGGTGAGCTGGGGGTGGGAGGAACGATGAATGGGAGGTAGAGTAGGATCTAATGATGCCACCAGGAGGCTGTTCATCATTCCATCCTCCTTCTGATATCCGTTGATCCACCCATCTCATCCATCCATTCATCCATCCATTCAGCCAGCCATCCAGCCATCCAGCCAGCCATTCATCCATGTGCACATCCATTCAGCCATCCACCTAGCAATCCATCCATTCATCCATCCACTTACCCCATTCTATCCATGTCATCCATCCATCCACCCACCCATCAATCCATCCATTCATCCATCCACCTATCCCATTCTACCCATGTCATCCATCCATCTACCCACCCATCCATTCATCTATCTACCTAACTACCCACCTACCCATCCTCCATCCACCCCCTATCCACCCATCCATCATCCATCCACTCAACTATCCATTCATCCACCCATCCACCCACCCACTCATCCTTCTTCCATCTGTCCACCTACCATCCATCCATCCATCTATCCATCCACTCATCCACCCCCCCCACCATCCATCCACCCACCCACCCACCCACCCATCCACCCATCCATCATCCATCCATCCACCCACCCACTCATCCTTCATCCATCTGTCCACCTACCATCCATCCATCTATCCATCCACCCATCCACTCACCCACCATCCATCCATCTATCCATCTACCCATCCACCCACCCACCCATTCACCCATCCATCCATCCATCCATCCATCCATCATCCATCCATCTATCTATCCACCCATCCACCCACCCACCCATTCACCCACCCATCCACCCATCCATCATCCGTCCATCCACCCACCCACTCATCCTTCATCCATCTGTCCACCTACCATCCATGCATCTATCCATCCACCCATCCACCCACCCACCCATTCACCCATCCATCCATCCATCCATCATCCATCCACTCAACTATCCATTCATCCATCCGTCCACCCACCCACTCATCCATCATCCATCTGTCCGCCTACCATCCATCTACCCATCCACCCACCCACCCACCATCCATCCACCCATCCACCCACCCATCCACTCATCCATCCATCCATTTACCCATTCACCCATCTATCCATTCATTCACCCACCCATTATCCACCCACCATTTATCCATCATCCATCCATCCATCATCCATCCATACACCTATTCATCTATCCATCCACCCATCTACCCATCCATCTATCCACCTGTACCTCAATCCACCCATCTCATCCCATCCATCCATCTACCCACTCATCCATCCATCCTTTCAATCTAGTTATTCCTCTTTCCACCTTTCTGTTCATCCATTCATTCATTTTTCATTCAGCAAGTATTTTAACAGCTAGGGATATACCATTGAACATATAGCCATTCCCCTGCCTTATTTCAAAGAGGAGTTCTTTGAGACGAGAGATTGGGGAGTGGCCAAGGAAGGAGGAAAAGGGGAAGATGAGAATCTGCAATGAGGATGAGTGCGTTCAGCAGATGTCTCGTGACAGGATGAGGTTTGAACAAAGTCTTTTGGGGTGGAGGGGTGGAGTCTTTCCAAACCAAGAGGAGACAGAGGCAGAGAGCCGAAAGCAAGGGTATGGCGAACATTTTGTCATTGTGGAGAGGTGGAGATGGGGCGGGAAGGAGGGGAAGGGGGACATGGCTTTCTCTAGGGTTCATGGGTAATTCATGGGCTCTCTCTAGGGTTCATGGGTAATTCATGGGCTTCCTGAGCATGGATGGCAAAAAAAACAAATCACATCTTTCTTTCTATCAGTACAAGTGAGATTCAGCACCACTTTACACTGTGAAGGTAGGTCGCCAGTGTAAAACAAGAGACATTTACGAGTTGGTCAGCAACAGAAATGGCACAGGCTTTGTTTGTTTGTTTTCTCTTTTGTACTGCTGAGCTCAGTTGGCATCTGAGGTCACAGACCTGCCACAAGCACCCTACCTCTGCCCATTTGGTGACATGGCTGTATCCCGAGATACCATCTGGCACCTGCCGATCACTGTCTCAGCCGTTTATTAAAATGGAAGCCGGTTCAGTGCAATTAGCCCCTTTCACAATGCTTTGTGATCTCACGGCCTCTGGCTGGTGGGGAAGTGCCCGTGGGGACTAAGTGCCAGAGGCTCCTCAGGAACGTGGGCTTTGAGGGATGGAAGCGCGATGGTAAGGTTTCGTGTCGATGGTTCTGACACGGGTTTGAATTCGGGAATCTGGTGTCTGCCAGCCAGGCAGGCCCTGGACCACTAGAAACCATCCGCCACAATTCTTTTTTGTTTTGTTTTGCTTTATGAGTTTTCAAATAAGCTCTTCGTGCCAAGAAGGACCTGGACCAGCATTGTTGTATCGACACTTTCTGAACTAGCTGGATGACAGGGATGTGTCACTGCACCTGGCTTTTTATTAATTAAGAAGAAAGGGTCTCTTCCCCCACCCCCCCCACCCCCGCCTTTGGGTTTTGCTTTATTTTTCTCCGGCCTCAAACCACAATCTCAGCCTGCTGAGAAAATGATGATCACGGCGAGGTTTTGAGCCCAGAAGTGGCTGTTTGGGAGAGAAGGCCGTCGCTAAAGTGCTGTTGCTGGTAGGGAAGGAGAATTTCCAGAAACATCAGAGTTCTCCGCTTCAGCCGCTCCGGTCTCTCTGTTTAGCTGGGGGCCTGATTGATGGCCGCAGCTCTAATAACTCCACCAGCCAGGGCTCCACCACGCAGGGTGAATTCGGTGGAGATGTAAATATTTTACATCAGAGTATTAACTGCTTATGAAGAAGAATACGTGGAGATGGATTCGTTGTGTGGTTGTAATGGTAGACATCACGGTGGGAGTCCTGGAAACATCTCTCACAGAGCCGTTAATCCGGAAATGTGAGTCCTGCAGTCCACCAGGCCTTTAGGTAGAACCGTTTTACTTATTAAAAAGAAATTAAGCCGGGCGCCGGTGGCTCATGCCTGTCATCCTAGCTACTCGGGAGGCTGAGATCTGAGGATCGAGGTTCAAAGCCAGCCTGGGCAGAAAAGTCCGTGAGACTCTTATCTCCAATGAACCACTAGAAAAACAGGAGTGGTGCTGTGGCTCAAGTGGTAGAACTCTGTCCTTGAGCTGAAGAGCTGAGGGACAGTGCCCAGACCCAGAGTTCAAGCCCCGTGACCGACTGGGCCTTCACCCCTCTGGGGGAGGACAATTTTCAGCCTGCTACAGGCAAGGAGGTAATACATAGATTTAATTAATCAATGAATGATTTGCTCTGGTCACGAGCTTCACATCTCAGCCTCCTGAGCAGCTCGGATTCAAGGCCTGACCCACCCAGCTACTCCGTTGTGTTTCATGTTGCTTTGCTTTAAAGCTGGATGTCTAGAACTTTCTCTGTATGAAAGGTGTGATGATCAGTACAAAACGTGGGGCAGGTAACCCAAGAGGAAACAAGTATTTCTGGAAGGATGAAGGAATGTTGAATTTAGGGCACAAGTTGGAGTACAACCATCCCTCCATCCCTCCCTCCCCCCATCCGCCCATCCTTCTTCCCATGAAATAAGGGGGTACAGACACCATTGGGAGAGACATTATCTGTGTGATACTTGAGTTTCACTGTGTCAGTCAGATATCACACAAATGAGTGAGCAGTGTTTAGGGTCAGGGTAACAAAGGAACCATTTCATCTACCAAACTCATATGGTACGTGTGTGTGTGTGTGCATGCATGCACACCTGTGTGCCAGCATTGGGGCTTGAACTCAAAGGGCCTCACTCTCTTGCTTGGCTTTTCTGCCCAAGGTTGGTGCTATGCCACTTGAACCGCACCTCCACTGGCAGCATTTTGCTGGTTCATTGGAGATGTGGTCTCGTGGACTTACCTGCTGCTGGCTTCGAAACCTGATCCTCAGAACTCAGCTGGCCTGGGTCTTCGCTTTAGATTTGAGTACGCTCCGGGAGCCCTGGGCCCTGGCCTGGCCTTCCTTCCCTCTGGGGTTCTCAACCTTCAAAGGCAGGATGCCAGTGAGCACACGGGGTACACACAGCACACCTAGACTGGGGGCTTGAGTTTCGTCTCCAGAAATTCCGCATTGCTGGGGGCAGGGCCAATGCCCACTCCTGCAGGGGCAGAAGCAAATACCGGAGCCGGCACCTGGCAAAAATGCCTGCCCCGTACCATCTTCCTGCACAGGGAGCTGTCTGCAGGGGCTGGCTTGCCGTCTCAGATGCATTCTTTTTTTTTTTTTTGCTGGTCGTGGGGCCTGAACTCTGGGTCTGGGCGCTGTCCCTCAGCTCTTCAGCTCAAGGCTAGCGCTCTACCACTTGAGCCACAGCGCCACTTCCAACCTTTTCTGCTTATGTGGTGCTGAGGAATCGAACCCAGGGCCTCATGCATGCAAGGCAAGCACTCTACCACTGAGCCACCTTCCCAGCCCTCAGATGCATTCTTGAAAGGATCGGTGAGGCTGGAGCCTCTTGTCTACTCAGAGTCCCCACCCCGGGGGCACCCGTGTCTCCCAGAAGAGATTACAAACGCTGGATTATGTAAACATGCTCTCTCCAGGAAGTGCTCTATGGCAATCTTATTCCAGCCAGCCAGCCAGCCTGCCTGGGAGGTAGACAACCCGGCTTCCCCACGCCAGAGGAGGCCCAGAGCATGGCATGGTTGCAGGCTGCCTCCTTGGTGGTCCTCGGCCTAGTAGGCCGTCATTGGCTGTGCCCGCCCCACCAGACCCTGGACACCGAGCATCATTGTATGGAGCCCCTGTATCCCTGCCTCCTGTTGCCATGGTTACTGGGCACCCAAAGGCCCTGGTCCTAAAGCCAGGAGTCTGTTGAGCAGAATGCCTGTTCTACCTCACCTTGGTGCCCGCCAGGTGCTGCCCTGTGACTCCGCCTCAAATCAGGAGCCGCTCGAGTTAGAAGCTCCAACTGGCAGCTGACGGTCGGGGCATCCAGTGAGGAGCAGTCTGTCTGTTGGTGTCTGTTTGTCTGGATTCAGGAAGCTTGCTTCTTGCACATGGTCGCAGGGTTGATCCGCAGTTGTGCCTGCCTTTTCTGCACAGCCTGTCTCTCCCCACATTAGCATACCCCAACAATAGCATCTGCCGTCTTTGTATCAGGTTGCTGTTTTTTGGTCAGTCATAGGGCTTGAACTCTGGGCCTGGGCGCTGTCCCTCAGCTCTTCAGCTCAAGGCTAGGGCTCTACCACTTGAGCCACAGCGCCACTTCCAGTTTTCTAGTGGTTCATTGGAGATCAGAGACTCATGGACTTTCCTGCCCGGGCTGGCTTTGGACCTCAATCCTCAGGAAAAAAAATCTCTGTGAGTTGCACCTTGTTGCTCCATTTTGCAGATGAGGAAACCAAGGCTCAGCGTGCGTGCACACAGAGACGCTGGTTGCACAACCAGGAAATGCACGAGCCGGCCTCACAGATGGTTCAGAAGAGTCAGTGGGGTTCCGTGGGCCACAAGGGGAGCTCTTTGGGGTGAGGGGGCCCCCCCTCAAAATCTTCCTGTTCTTGATCCCCCCCGGGGGATCTTCCAGAAGACTCTTTGGGAGAACAGAGTACAGGTGACAGGCAGATCCTAAATGCCCGAGATTAAATATTTACATTAGACCAAGATGAGGGTTAAGTGCTTCCGAGGCAGCAGGCAGGCAAAGGGAGAGCCGAGGCCCCCGGGGCGGGGGGGAGCCCCCAAATTGCTTCTGGAGAGCTGCAAGAGTGGAGACCTCTTGGGGTAGGGGGTGGGGCTCAGAGTCAGGGAGGGGGGAGGTCAGACAAGTTTTATCTCCCGAGAGAAGATGGTGAAGCTTCCAGAAGGGGAGAGAGTGAGCGGGTGGGGTCGGTGGGGTTGGGGGTAGGCCAGGAATGTGGGAGCCACATACCTTTGTGTAATTAGGTCAGCGCCTGGCAATTAGCTGCAGGAGAAGACAGGACTTCCGGTGGCCAAGGCCACCCCTGCACCTGGGCCGGCTTACCTGAGCCCTGCGCATTTCCGGCCAAGGCAGCTTGTGGGCAATGGGAGTGGGGGCGTGGGGGGAGGTATGACCCGATGACCAGAGGAGGAGGACTGTCCCCAGTCCCTCTCCTGCTACCTCCCTCTCCTCTGTGGCCAGACTGGAGAGGGACCAGCCCGTTCCCTTCTCTCCTGTTTCTTTTTAAACATTGTTTATTGTCAAGGTGATGTACACAGAGGTTACAGTTACATAAGTAAAGTCATCGATACATTTCTTGTCCAATAGTGTTACCCGCCTCCCCTTTCCCTCATTTTCTGCTGCTTTCCCTTCCTCCCCCAGGCTCAGTTGTAAAGTTCATTTCCAATATCATGTCTCGTGAGGATCGCTGTTGTGTTGGTTCCTACCTTGTCCCATCATTTTCTGTGATTCGCCCTTCCCTTCCCCAAACCAGAGGCGTGTAGATACAGGACCAACGGGACTGAAATGAAAAACAGTCACCACGGGGCTGGGAAGGTGGCTCAGTGGTAGAGCGCTTGCCTCCCATGCATGAGGCCCTGGGTTCGATTCCTCAGCATCACATATGCAGAAAAAAGCCAGAAGTGGTGCTGTGGCTCAAGTGGTAGACCACTCACCTTGAGCTGAAGAGCTGAGGGACAGCGCCCAGGCCCAAAGTTCAGGCCCCATGACCGACCAAAAAACCCCCCCAAAACCAAAACCAAAAAACAGTGACAACAGGATAAACCAAAGGGGGGGGGGGAGAGGAGGGTAAAAGAAAAAGAAGAACTGCAAAAAGTTCACTAAAAAGCACAAAAAAAACCCTCTTGTTTCCTTTTCTTGGAGTTCATTTTGACTAGCATCATTTTATGTGGTCCTCTGTATGTAGTTATTGAGCTATTGTGATTCTCTGCTAGGATTATCCTAGACATAGTCTAGTTATTACAATTGAGGGAAACCTTGGAGCCGATGTTTCTTTGGGTCTGGCTTACTTCACTTAATATGATTTCTTTTCCCCCAAGTCTATTTCCTTTCAAATAGGGCAGTTGTCATTCTTTCTGGTGAACGCATTGAATTCCATTGTGTTTAGATACCTCATTTTCTCGATCCATGCATCTTGATGAGGGGCATCTGGGCTGGTTCCGTATCTTAGCTATGGTACAATAACGCTGCAGTGAACATAGTTGTGTTGGTGGCTTTAGTGTGGCCTTGTTTGTGGTCTTCTGGGTAAATGTACCAAGGCCATTTCTTAAAGCTTCCTTCCACTGGCTGTCCTAGGAGACCATTAGCCTCTCATAGGTGTTTAGAACCCACAACCAGCCCAAGAACCCTGTACGCCTCCCCTAGCTGGGATGTCTGTGGCAGACTATTCTGACGCGTTGGCCCTTTGAGGGGGCTCAGACTCTCTCACTGTCACGTCAAAAGACAAGATGCTTGGGCTGGGGACGCAGCTCCACGCTAGAAGGCCGAGTGTGCGTGTTTGCAAACAAGGAGTCTGGACATAGCGAGGAGGACCAGTTGCATGTTGTTGAGGAAGCAAGCGTGCATGCACCGGGCGCTGGGTTTGAACCTTAGCACTGCAGCAAAAATGGGGGAGGGGGGGAGGGGGGGAAGTGGGAGAGGGAGGGTGTCTGTGTGGAGATCATCAGTGCTGCTGGTTCTGAATTCATCTGCCATTTTGGGTTCCTTCCTGGCTCAATCCTTTCTGAAGCAGAGGATAAGCTAGAAGCTGGACCGTCATTGTTTCCGGTGTATTTTTTTAGATGGAAGAAGGTGAGGAGCCTCCCTGGGGAGGTTGGCGGGAGCCCAGAGTACCACACTCGCCACACACCAGGTCGGAGCGGGCTAGTTGGTTAGTGGCTAGGGCACAAGGCAGGGAATCACAATGGCCGTAGAAGGTGGCTGGGGTTCAGGGATGCCAGGCTTAGGGGACACGACCATGTTCACCCCCCCACCCCACATCCAGGCCACTGTCAGTGCCTGACTGCACCCCTGGCTGCCTCATGCTCCACAGAGCTCCCCAGAGTCGAGAAACGATCTAAAAGTCCTCAGCAGGCCGGGCACCAGTGGCTCAAGCCTTGTCATCCTCGCCACCCAGGAGGCGGAGATCTGAGGATCATGGTTTGAGGCCAGCCTGGAAAAATCTGCAAGGTTCTTATCTCCAATGAACCACCCAAAAGCCAGAAGTGGAGCTGTGGCTCAAGTGGTAGAGCACTAGCTATGAGCAAAAAAGGCCATGTGAAGTTGAGGTAAAGGTGAAGCCCTAGTATTAGTGTAAACACACACACACACACACACACACACACACACACACACACACACACACACGCACATCAGAGCAATGGTTGTTTTTGGTTTTTGTTTGTTTGTTTTTACCAGCCAGATCCAGGCAACCCCCTAAAAAACCCAGGACCTGACCCCTTGGACAGATTTCACAAGAGGCGTACATTGTATGTGCCTAGCTCTGGGTCAGCGTTCAATTGGCTCAGTGGCCCTTATTATCTGAACCCTACTATTGAAGAGCAGAACCGTGTTCTACGAGGTGAGCACCCAGCCTGGGGGGGATGCACCCCATGCCCAGTAGCTGTCTCTGGCAGTTGGCACTGCATTTCTAGGCCTGTGTCCCCATTGGCCCAAGTGCCTTAGACCTGTGTCCTCATTGGCCCAGATGCCCTAGAATTGCATTCCCATTGGCCCAGGATACCCTAAGCCTGCATCTCCATTGGTCCAGGATATCCTAGGCGTGCATCTCCATTGGTCCAGCATGCCCTAGGCCTGTGTCCCTATTGGCTCAGGATGCCCCGTTGATCTCAACAACAACCAATCAGCTCATCGCAAAACACTGCTGCCAGGAGAGGTTTGGCGTCATGAGCCCCTGTCACAATGCCTTTGTCCCTGACCAGATCATAACCTTGTCCGGCATATGTTTTGGTTTTACACGCTTTATTTGATCCATGTTTCGGATTCATAGCCGACAGCATAACTCACACTGGAATGAAACTCATCTGACACACACAAAGGGTCTAACACTTTCTCTGTGAGGCTCGTGACAAAACTGCGGAAGCAGCTGAGATCGGTGGCCGTTAGCACAGCGGCCTCGCAGCAGAAAGCACAAAAATGCACGGGTGGCCGCAGCACACTGTCTAATCCTTGCTACTCAGGAGGCCGAGGACTGAAAGTTTGTGGTTCGAAGCCCTACGGGGGGGGGGGGGGGGGGCAGAAACATCTGTGAGATTCTTGTGTCCAGTTGATGCTGAGATTACAAAAAAGGTTTCGAGACGATGCAAATGTGTCCCTGGTGATCCCGCCAATAAGGACCAATGGTGGATGGTAGATGTCTAGACCACCTACCTTGACTAATGGGGAATGGTGGGGGACCTCTGAGCCTCAGAGAGGATGGAGAGCAGGGAGGTTCCCCCCCCACCAACCCCTGAAAGGCCCCAGGGCCAGCTGCTGGCCCTGCCCCTACCAGACGGGGACTCGGCCCGGAGCCCGGACAGCTCCATGCACAGAGGTCCTGATGGATTTTCCACACGGCAAGCACCTTGGCTGTTTATGGTGGTGTGTTTATGTTGGGGGGGGGGATGGTGGCACTGATGGTTACTCTTGGGACATATTTTGAACCCAGAAACGAGAATCAACTTATCTTTTGTAGGCTTTTCACTTTCATATCCCCGGTAAGTCCTTCCTCTGTGAACTTCAGTCCTTGACCAGTGCCTCTCGTCCCTTTGTAACGTTGATGGTTCTTGAGGTAGGGTCTCGTTTGATGGGGTCGAGCTGGCCTCAAACGGTGGTCCTCCCACGGTGTGTGCCTCCCAGGTTAGCTAGAGTACAGACAGGCTCCAGCCACCTCTCCTAGCTGTAAGTTGGCTTCGTTGAGCTCTGGTTTTGTTCATCTCGAGGGATGGGATGGAGGACGATTCCTGCCACACACCGTGGTGATGTCCCATGGTGACTCACGCATCGGAGACACTTGGCCCCCCATAAATATGCTTCAAAAAGCGAGTCGCCGGCTTCTGGCCTGGAGTTCAGATCAGAGGTGGGGAGAGAGAAAAAGCCAAAGGAGGGGCCAGGAAGAGAGGGAGAGGATCGGGACTGGGTGGGTGGGGCAGAGACCATGTTACTAGACCCTGGGCAGGTTGCTGGGCTCTCCCTTCTGAGAGACCCAGCGTTCACGGGCACTGCCGAGCGGTGCGTACAGAGAGCACCCCGAAGCCCTTCCTGCAGTCTCCAGGCCCGGAACCACCGCGCAGGAAGCGCCGGGCCCAATTTTCTAATCAAGTTGAAGTCCACGGCCCTGCAGTTAGGAGTAATACATGAGCTGCAATTTGAGCGGGGAGCCTGCCTGGGTCTCCACTTCTGGAAGTGGCTGTGGGTGAGAAGCTGGCCTTTTCTGAGGGAAGAACTTGACCCCTGACCTCAGACCATTTAGCCCCCCAACCTCCACCCCCCTCCCACCCCCCCCCATGCAGAGGGGAGGGGAGGTTGGACCTAGGGACTTTATTTTAGGTAATCATTGTGAATCCTGATGCTGATCCGTTAGGTCAAAGTCCACACTTCGCTGTAAATCAATGCATACTATAAGCCCGCTCCTCCTCCTCCTCTTCCTACTCCTCTTCCTCCCCTCCCCTTCCTCCCCTCCTCCTCTTCTCCTCCTCCTCCTCCTCCTCCTCCCCTCCTCCTCTTCTTCCCCTCCTCTTCTTCCTCCTCCTCTTCCTCCCCTCCCCTTCCTCCCCTCCTCCTCTTCTCCTCCTCCTCTTCCTCCTCCTCTTCCCCTCCTCCTCTTCTTCCTCCCCTCCTCTTCCTCCCCTCCTCCTCCTCCCCCTCCTCCTCTTCTCCTCCTCATCCTCCTCTTCCTCCTCCTCCTCCCCCTCCCCTTCCTCCTCTCCTCCTCCTCCTCCTCCTCTCTCCCCCTTCTTCTAGCGCCTTCTACCTCCCATGCCTGGGGTCCAGTCTTGGAGATCATTGTTTAATCAATATTAAACCATTCCCATCGCTTAAGTGTTTACTTATGTGCTTTGAATCATTGCTGGCTGTAAGAGCAAGTGACGACCCTAATCTACCTTCACTCCGCTCCCCAATACCCTAATTATGTAATTGAGAGAAAGAACATTTCCTGACAGCAGTTTCTGCAGCGCGCGCCCGCAAACGCCCACTGGGGACGGGCCCAAACAGCCGGGTAATAGCTAGCACATGGAGCCCGGCTGCCTGGGTCCAGGCGTCCGGGGCTGGGGCGGGTGCCCCGTCCGCTCGGGTTAAGGCTCTCAGATGCTGGCGTATTAGTGCCAGTGGACGTAATTGCACATGAAAGCCGCTGAAGCTAATAGCCCATCTCCAGTCGCTCTTCGTTTGTGGAATAGGCCCTCAGCGGTGGGAGGGGCCGGGCTCTAGCCCGAGCTGTCCATCGTGCGGGCCAGGCCGCCATCCACGGTCCATAGGATCCTTCCCGTGTGCGTTTCCTCAGTGTGTGTTTTGTCTTGTGGTGGGGGGGGGGGCAGGGGGGGGCCTGGGTGTGTGTTTAGAAATGAAGGTGCCCATTGGTTCAAGCAAAGCCAGCGTTTGCAGGGCTGATGAGTGGCCGGCTCTCGGGGTGCCGTCGATGATTTAGTCCGTGTGGTTGCTGGGTGCTTTTCTGCCAGGGGCCAGCGGGCCAGCCTTCTGAGCTGGCAGAATCCAGGTACCCAGAGCCCCCAGCTCGGCCTGCTCTGGGCCCTGGGAGGGCCGGGGCGCCCCTCCTCACGGGGAGATGGGAGACCTTGCTTTCTGGCTTCCCCCCCCCTTCTTCCACCCAGCTGGAGATCTCTGTCGTCATAGAAACCCGGGGGGGGGGGGAAGGCTGTGGGCACTCACCTGTCTCAGTGGGGGCGGTCAGCCGGGCATGGATGAGGGGACCAGGGGGGTACAGCTGCTCCTCGGGGGCCCGAGCTCTCGAAGCTCCTGGGTAAAGGCCAGGGGACCCGGAGAGGAGCAACCCGAGCTGCAGACATTTTTAATTCGGCTGTGAATCTCAACCTGCCCGTTGCTATGGTGACGCAAAGCCGTGCCAATTGCGGGGCATTTGTTTTTGCGGTCACCAGTGCCCATCTTTTAGACAAAGGGGGAGGGGCAGCCCCATCCCCCCAAATCCTCCCCTCTGAGGGACGCGGACCCCTCAGGAGGGAGGAGTAACCATCTTTCCACAGGGGCCATTTTGGGTTGGTGGGGGTGAAGGGAGTCCAGGGGGGTAGTCGGTGGGGCTGGAAAGGAGTGGTCGCCCCATATTCCAAGGGAGAGGTTCCCCCCCCCAGGTGGGCTGCCCCCCCCCCCCCCAGGAGAAAGGGCTGCTCAGTCAGGACAGGAATTAGACGTTGAAAAGTTCCTCCTGCTCAGGGCAGATTCACAGAGCCATAGTCTGGCTGGGTTTGGGGGAGTCAGGGATGTGGGGGGGGGTGGTCCTTAGACTCTGGTCCTTTAGGTCACATTTTGAGTTGAGCCTCCAAGATCGGCTGTCTTCGCCACCCCCTACCCCGTCCAAACTTCCAGAGAGACAGAACGGAGGCTCTTTGCTGTAGCTGGGGTGCTTGGGAGCTCGTTAACTCTCCAAGTGTTTTACAAATATTTATCCACCTTCGGTCATTTTCAACCTAACCCCTGGTCAGCCTGTCCCCACCAGACCCCTCCCCCCCTTCCCAGCCCTGGGGGGGGGGGGATGTGTGTGTGGGGGGGATGGCAGGCCCACCCCAAAATGAAGTCAGAAACCTTGGACTGGGAATTCCATATTGGCAGGGTTTGGGAAAAGCTGTCCCCTGGAATCATTTGTTTATTTCTCTAGGCTCTGCCCCTCCGCGCCCTCCCCCACCCCGACAGATGCCACAGCCCCGGCCAGACGCTCCTTTACCCTCCTCTGGCTGGAGGTGAGAGTGTTTTATTTACGAATTCAATCTTAACTCACTGGTAAATCAGTGGTAAGACTCTTCCCCGGGCCCGTATATGTCAAGAGATGGGAATGAAGAGGTCATTAGGAGGAAGAGGAGGTGGAGGAGGAGGAGGGAGGAATTTGGGGGACAGGTAAGCACCCCCTTGGACAGGTTCCTGAGAAAGCCTCTTTCTGCTTTCACGTTGTTCTCTGTCTCTACTCTGAAGTGTAGCTATTTCCTGGTAAAAGGTGGGGAGGGAGGGAGGGAGAGAGAGAGAGAGAGACTGGCCCCCCCCCCAGGGAATTGGAGGCCTTGGCTCCTTCCCAGGGGTAACTCTGCCTGCTGGTTTGTTAGGGATCCCCCCCACTCCCCATGTTCCCCACACACCCATCCATATGTCCCCTGGCCTCCCCCCCCCCACTCCCCCCTTTCCATCTTGCCAGTGCCTGGAGTTTACTAATCCACAGCCAGGCTTTGGCCTCCAAGTAGCCAAACCTGAATTTGCCTGGCTCCTGGTCTCTGAACTCCAGAGTCACCAAGGCTGACCCCCGGTGAATGATTCAGAAGTCACCCCTCGGTCTGCACCAGAAAAGCTTGTCCTGCTGCTCAAGATAGGCTGGAGGGCAGCTTCAGGAAGGGCCGGATCAAGGTGGTACTTGATCTTTGGGGTGGGTTGGGGAGTGGTGGTGGGGGGGGGGAAGGTTCATGTTTGCCAAATAAATAGCCTCATTAAGAAGGGCTATAAACGTCCGATAAGATTCTTCTAATTATCCCCCAAAGCACAAATTCTTGGGGTTTCAGTTTGGTGTAATGGGAGACAGGAAGAAATAAGGGTCCAAGGCCCGTGAGTGACTATGTTTTAATAGTTACTTGAACCCTGCTAGAATGGCTCCTTAGCATTACATATTTTGCTTTTGCGAAAGCTCCAAATTGCAGAACAGGATAAGAAGAAGAAGAAGGAAAAAACTCACCAAGACAATGACATATTTTAGATTACTATTTCACCTTTGCAAATCAATATACAAGCCATTAAAACTACATTTTTCCATGAATGATAAGTGTAATTACCTCTCTCTTGCCATAAAAACTTGTCCTTATTAAATGTAAATATTTAAAAATGATTGAAATATATTTGAAGGGTACTTTATAGCTTGATTTTATATGCTGACATCTGGGTTGCCTTTCCTAAAACACTCTATTTCTCGGAGAGTTATTAAATTAGTATTTTGAAAGGACTAACACTAGACTTGTTCCTTGTTTCAATTTTAATTTCATACATATTTAGATTTACTGGGAACTCGGAGTTTTTAATGGTGTAGCGAATGTATCCTGATGTTTGCAGGGTTCAGATGCACACAGGTTCTGCTGTTTTTTTTTATTTTTTTATTTTTTATTTTATTTTTTTTTTTGGTAGAGGAAATCTTGAAACGTCATCTTCACTTTTCCTTTGCGTGCCTGCAAAGCGTAAAGTCTAGGAAACAAGATTCCTGCCTGCAGATGTTTAATTTTCCAATTCTTCTTTCGATCAGGAAGATTGCTTTAAATATTTACTTTACTTTTAATTGTGCATCATTTCAGATAGCTAGGTACCCGGTCAGGTTTGTTATTTTTTTTTTTTTTCTTTTTTCTTTTGGTAAACCTGTGGAAGGTTATTTAATTCTAAGAAAGGTGGAGAGTATGTGACCTTGTTTTTCTTTTTTCAGCTTCATTTTTTGAAAGAAAATATTTCCCCCTTTTAAAAAAAAAAATCTGTTACTTCCCTCAACCTCTGATAATGGGAAGGTTACATTGTGCTTTGATAGAATTTCAGACAATGACTGAAAAATCTAATTTGAAGAAAAGGAAAAAAAAAAAAACAAAGATAGCAAACTTGGTTAACATCTCTAATTCCAGATGGCAAAAAAGACCTGCTCAAAATGTGCAAGAATTCAGTATGAAGGGCTTAAATATATACATGTATTTTTTTTTCATGATAAACATTTCTGGGCTACATGTAGTCTTAAACCCTGCAAAACAGAGCAGCCATCCATGTAAGCCGCACGGAGCTAACTTTCCAACCTCTTTATGGTCCCTTTTTTACTACGTTAAATCCTTCAGATGTGTGAAGATGTTATGATCATTCTTGGGTCAATGCTGTGTGCCTGTTGCATTTTATAAATTCTTCCTCACAAAGGAAAAATTTCCCTTCAAACAAATCCACCAGCACCCCTCCAAAAAAAAGAAATAGTTTGAAATAACAAAAGTCTTATTTGTTTTGAAATCGCACACAAGAAACCATCTTATAACAATATCTCTCCTTTGCTCGGGTTCCGCCTGAGAAAAGAAATTTATCGATGGTCAGCGATTTCCCTCGAGATAAAGCCTGGCAAAAACCTCCTTGCCTTTTGGGAGCAAAATAAATGTCAATGAAGTAGAGCTATTTATAGAGAGGAGATACCCTTATTCACTTGCCCAGTGGAACTGTTTAACTTTTTATTTTCTCATTCCCTTTTCTCTCTCTCTCTGGCTTGCTTTTCTTTAAAGACTGTGCATGGACATTTCTGAACCTTAAGTATTTTAGAAATCTGTTGCTTCTCATGACACAAATACTTCATAAGCAAGCAAATGAAGGTGCTGTGTTTTTTTTTTTTTTTCTACCCATGTGTCAGGCTCCTTTCAAGTGCCTCTTGAAATGCATTCTGTGGATTCTTATTAATATTTTTGTTTGTTTGGAGGAGGTGAACACACTCCTGGGAAATGCGTGTGCGATCACAGTCAGTGAACTCAGGATTTTTTTTTTTTCCAGGAGGCATATTTTCTTACGTGAAGGCCTTTGTAGATCCCATCGACGTTCAAACATCAAAGGGTGTGCAATTAATAATGGACATCTGGAGGGCTGATCATATGCTTCCCCCCGTGTTAAACCTGGCTGGCGAACGGCAGGAAAATCAGCCGTGGCCAGGTATTAGCTGTAATCATTTTTGAAACAACGGCATTGGAAGACTCTGAGAAAGGCAGAGGCATGTATGGCTGAAGACCGCCCGTGGCCGCCTCTCTTCCTGGTGGATGAGTGTGGGCCAGAGGGTCCTAGAAACACACAGTCAGTATAGATGCCTTCAAAGCCCTTACCTTCTTCCAGAAAAGACAGAGCAGTGTTGGAGGAAGTCTTTCCTTCAATGCCGGCAGTGGTATTATTGCACAGTCACTTAAGTTTTTGCCTTTTTTATTTGTTTGCATTCTATCCCAAATTCAGTGAATACACACACACACACACACACACACACACACACACTTTTTTTTAGTGCTAAAATAATCATTGCTTTTGCTTTTAGCTAAAGCCGAAGCCATCTTTATGACTTATACACTTCTACGCATTCGTGGTAGCCTGTTTATCTTTTCTAGAATGATGCATGTCCCCTAAACCCCTAGCCATAGAAAATAGCCAGGGAAAACTGTGTCTTAAGTACAACAGCAACAACAAATGTTTTCCAAGAAAATAAGAAGCTGTGAGCTCTAAACACTCCAGCAGACATAAAACCCTGCAACTTCTTAACAATTATTCTCATTTGAGAGGGTAACAGATAATAAAGGGACGATTGTTTCTGGGGAAAAAAAGTTTTTTTTTTTAAATGACATGAGGGGAAAATATTTATTTGCTTCCTACATTGGTCAAATGACTGGTGGATATTAAAATCCTATGGATAGACAGATGCAACCAATTCTTTTTCATTAACTAATATTGCATTTCATGATATCCAATGTATTAAAAAACAAAAAAAAAGCCTGCCTGTCTGAAAAAAAAAACCCAACGAAATTGCCAGAACTTGAGCCTGCTTGAATGTTATAAAATAATAAGAATCGATATGCTAATGCATTGAGCAAAAGGAGAAGAAAAAAAAAAACACCTCTTGTAAACCTTTAAAGAAGCAACTTAAAATTTAAAGGGGTCTTTTCTGCGGTTCAGGTAGCCCCAAATCCCTTCTGCTTTGTGTACTTTTCTATCCATTTGCCTCCTGGCCCGGGAGTCTGCCAGCTTTGTTTTCCTGCTGAAGCCCAGGCAGCGATTTCGGCAGCCCCACTTTTAAAGTTAATTTGAAGCGGGGTCTATATTGCCGTCAGCAAATATGTTATAAGCTTATTATTTAATAGCGATTCGGGGTGGGGGACGGGGGGAAAGCCATCATCCCCTGCCTAAATCCAAATATAAAAGCCCGCAATCGTATTTGTTAAAACTGTCATGTTGAATTTGTGGCCCAGATTGTGTTCTGGGGGGTTGGGGGGGGGGGGGAGACGGCTGGAGGGCTAAGGGCTGAGAGAAAGAGCCCCGTTCCCAGCTGCACACGAGCCCCAGGGCCCAACCAGCCCTTGGCTGCTGCTGCTGGTGGCTGGGTGTGAGCGGCTCCAGCCAGAGTCCCCCCAAACCCCCCAAGCCTTCACCCACGGACAGCCAGCCACATGCAATTCAGCCCTGACTTTCTCTCTCTCCTTCTTGCTCTCTCTCTCGGCGCTTCCACATTGTAAAAACCCATTTGATTTATTTGTTTGGTTGGGTTGAGTTTTTTTTTTTTTTTTTTTAAAAAGCACTGCAGACATTATTTCCGACTGGCAGAACGGGCCCTTGGTTACAGTGCATTCATTTCACCTCATTAGTTGAGGGGTTCTCCAACTTTCAAATGGGAGCCTTCCAAGGGAACCTCGGTTTTGACCAGAGCAGAGCACAAATGAAAGCTGATGGATTCCTTTCGCTGCTGCTGCTGCTGCTGCTGCTGCTGCTGTCTGGGAACATGGGGGGGGGGAGGTTATGGGGTGGGGGAGAGGGATGCATCATAAAGTCGTGGTGAGGGCAGAGTTGCTTCTGTCCACGTTGGAATTGGGTGGTGGGAAATGTGAGTTATTTATCAAGGGGGTTGGGGACACAATTCCACTGTTAACCATCCCCCCCCGCCCCGTGTGAATAACAAAAACCAACACATTTGATCATCACTGTTTGTAGCCAGCCAAATCTAGGGGGGCTGCAGGGGGGGGGGGGTCCTGCAGCCTTGGGTCCAGCCCGGCCAGCCGGCTGAGAGGGAGACGCGTACCCCGTGTGCTGCACTCTGCACAGGTCTGGCCCCGATTCCTCCCGTTCTCCCCCCCCCCCGTGGTCACCCGCTGCCCCCCCCTCCCCAATCCCCGTGGCTCTGTGTGTCCCCCACCCCGGGGCTCACCCCAGCTCCAGACCTGCGGTGGGCGCGCAGGTGAGCGCTCCCCGGACCTCTTCTGCCATCTGTTGGCAGCCAGGGGTGCTGACGCGCCGGGAGGGAGCCGGGGTTCCCCAAAGCCGATGATGTGTGTGGAAGGGAGCCCTGAGCTCCGGCTTGGTCTTCCCTCCTGCCCGCTCCCCCCCCCCCCAAGATGTCCTGCAAAAGCAGCCGAATGCCACTTCTGGAGTGCATCCTCTGATGCACACAGGGTCGGGGTTATACACCAGCAAGCCCGGCTCAGCCTTTCCTACCAATGGATGCTCTAGCTCTGTCCTTTCCCTTTGTTGGAGACCCTGCTTTCCAGGCTCTGGGTGGAAGGCCATGGGGGGGAGGAGGGGGGCAGAAAGAAGGAGGTGGGTGTTTTGGGGAGAAGACGGCGCTGAACCCCCACCTCACCCCCCCCACACCCAGCAGGACACAGGCCAGTCACGTGCATCTCGTCAGACCGGCTGTGTAGCAGTTGTAAGGCAGTCTCCTGTAAACTGGGGTTCTTGGGGGGGGGTTCTTTAGGGTTAGGGGTGGCTCATAGGGCAGCTGGGTAGGGCATCTTTTGAGGTCTTAAGCGGGCCAGAGCTCAGGAGTGATGGACGTGGCCTGACTTTGGGGTGGTGGGGTTGGGTTGGGGGGGCGCTGAGGTCAGTGGTGGTGCTCAAGTTCCTATTGGGTTTTTTGGGGGGAGGGGATGGTCTGGAGCTATGGCTCTCCCCCAAGCCTTGGTAGAAGGATCTGAGACTCTCTGTGGCTGTTGGCGTGCGTTATTAGCCTATGGCAGCGTTGGAGATGCTTTCTATACGCAAAGTAGGGGTCCAAGGACACCCCCAACCTTCGCAGCAGCTTGCTCTGCTAGCACAGATTTGGCCATTTCCACCAAGCCGACATATGTCTAACCCAGACATACTCTGTCCTGGAAAGGGTCGGGGGTGTGTGTGTGTTGGGGGGTGGGGGTTGGCTGTAGAAGCCAAGGGGTTCTATTCACCCCTGGCTGCTCCCGGGTTCATCCAAGGCCCAGAGAGGTCTCTTCTCACCCTGTGTCTGAAGTCAGACACAGGGTAACCATGAGGTTTGGCCAAATAAACGGCTATGGAGAATCCAGCCCTGGTGACAGTTCTTGTCTGAAGTCTTGGGGCTCGCGTGCATCGTGGACTAGGGGTGAGTTATTCGTGTTGTTTCCGCTCACCTCGTAATTTCAGGTAGGAGAAATCCATCGGCCTGTCCCCCCCCCCAGCGCCCTCCCCCTCCTCTCCCCCCCTCCACCCCCCTTCCCCACTTCTCTGGAAGCCATTCTTGCCTGCCACACGCAATGTCTCCCGGGCCAGACAGAAGCTTCTCATGCTGGGTTCTACCCTTGTCTGTTAGGTGGGGCGAAGAGGGAGAGAAACTCTACCTACTTCACGCTCTCAGTTTTTATGGAGAAGAAGGAATGTGAGGGAAGTCAGTAAACTTCCACACCGCCCCCCTCCCTTCCTCAGGGGTCTGAATAGAGGAAGAGAATGACCACAGGTGACCGTGATCAGGTGACCGTGATGCACCTCTCTACACAAAAGCCACCTCCCCCCCCCCACCTCCCTTTGATTCCCAGCCTCTCGGATAGAAGTCCACCACCACGGGTTGAATACACCTTCCTACAATACCATCCTGTCATCCCCCTCCAATGGTAAGGGATGTAGAGGGGATGAAAGGTAAGATGAACTTTAAACACACCTGCCCAGCTGGCTGCTGCCTTTGTGCAGCAGCTGGCTGTGCGCTCTCTCCCGAGGAATTCTGAACAGGCCAGCTTCTTTCCGCGGCCCCGTAGATCATTCTACCACACGGCCGTTCGGCTGCCCCGGGGGAAGATCGGGGTGCTCCGTCCGGTCAATAGCGAGGCTCTGGAGCTCTTGGATGGGGTGGTCTGAGAGGGGGAGTTCTCTGGGGTGTCCTGTCTCCCTCCTGGCCTTCAGTAACAAGTGGAATGGAGTCTCCAGACCGCCCTCCTCACCCCCACGAGCTGCTGTCCACACGTGGACAGGTGTGGATGGAGGGGATTTGCTGGCAGGTGGCTGAGCGTGGGCTGTTCCCACAGTGTCATACATCTGGAAGGAGAGGACGTCTCTCCAGCACGGTGGCAGAGGTAAATGTCACTGCAGCCCGACTGCTTCCTAACCCCAGCAGCCTTATTTATTTATGGATAGGTCCTGGGGCTTGAACTCTGGGCCTGGGCGCTGTCCCTCAGCTCTTCAGATCATGGCGAGCGCTCTACCACTTGAGCCACAGCGCCACTTGTGGTTTGTCTGGTGGTTCACTGGAGATAAGAGTCTCACGGCCTGTCCTGCCCAGGCTGGCTTTGAACCGGGATCCTCAGATCTCAGCCTCCACCGGTGCCTGATTTAGAGACTTTCTTTTTTAGACATTGGAATCCTTGGCGATTCTCAGCTGTAGACTGGATTTCACACAGCCAGTGTGTGTGTGTGTGTGTGTGTGTGTGTGTGTGTGTGTGTCCTTGCTATTAGCCGCTCAATCGCCGGTTGAGACCGTGCGTGGGGGTGGCCCCCCCGTCTGGAGATTAAACGTAGTATCACGTTGCTCCTCTGTGTTCGCCTGGGCGGTCCCAGCCGGCAGAACCTCAGCACCAAAAGCCCTGGCGATCAGCTTGACCCTGAACCGAGTCCTGACGTCAAACGCCATCCAAGTACGTCCGAGCGAATACTTTGGGAAGCTGCCAGGGTGCATGTCAGGCCCTTCTCCCTGAAATTCCCAACCCCCCTTTCCTGTCTTCTACCCTCCCTCCGTTCTAGACACCCCCTTGGGGTGTCCACCTGTTGGATGTGCGCAGGGGGGTGTGGGGGGGAGCATTGTGAAACCCAGAAATGACTGCCGCCGCGAACCTTGTGTGGACAAAAAACAGGCTCCTCGCTCTGTCTGTCTGGCCTCTGGCCTCCAGCCTCCGACCTCCGGCCTCTGGCCTGGGCCCACCGATGGAGCCTGGTGTGTGCACGCCAGGCAGAAACTCAAAGCCCTCATGAATTCCGCCCCCCCCCCCCACTTTGTGTTCTGCACAAAAGCCAGATGCATAAATCTCCAGGACGAGAGATCGAGCCCAGCCGGAGTGATTGCTTGTTTCAGTCCCTGCCAGATGGACAGGGTCACTGCACTTGTCAGGCGGGACCACGCCCCCCAGTGGCCATGCCCCCCAGTGGCCACGCCCACAGGACCCTTGCTCACGTGTCCCCTGAGTAAGTTTAGAAGCCTTGAAGTCAGACAGAGTCTCAGGGCTTTTTCCTGTCCTGGCTGGCTTTGAACCAGGATCCTCAGATCTCAGCCTCCTGAGTAGCTAGGATGACAGGCGTGAGCCACCAGCGCCAGGCTCATCATAGTTCATGTGTCCAGCCTTTCTGTAGCAGCTTCTCCCTGGTGCCCTATTCTCTTGGTTGCTCAAAATTGGTTTGAGGAAGACCAGTGTGAGACCCTTGGCCTGCCCTCTCTTCCCTCCATGCCTTCGAAATGCAAATCCTCACCTGCCCAGTTCCCAGTGTCTTTAAGGGAATCACGAGTCAGCCCGAGTTTCTCACCTGAAGAAACCTTTTGCTTGTATGTTTTGCGGCTCTACTGTGTTATTTGGGCCTAATGGTTTTACTTTGCTCAGATTTGATCCCCCTAGATCAATTTTCTGAGTCACACACCCAGCCTTCTCAGAGAGACTGACTTTAGGATTTTTATCTTATTTGTGGGAAGTTCTCTTGGATTATCTTTTCAGATGTTTCTGGGGCTGTTGCTTTGTTTTCCTTCCACTTGTACATAAGTTAGACCTTCCCTGCCTTGTTCCTGCTTTTTTCGCTCCTTTTTTCTTCCCTCTGTTCACTTATGCTTATTCTGATATTAGTTTTACTGACGTTCTTCATGATTCTCACTAAACTTTTATTGGGGCTCAACTCGCTCTTGCACACCGCGTCTCCATGTCCAAGAAAATTTTGGTTTATTGTTTCCCCCTTCTATGCATTTCCTGAAAAATTTCAACTCTTGTGGAATTGCTTGCTTTTAAAAAAACAACTCTTTTCTAGTCTTAGTTTTTATATCTGGTCCTGGTTGTGTGTGTGTGTGTGTGTGTGTGTGTGTGTGTGTGTGTGTGTGTGTGTGTAGGTTTTCTTCCTTAATCTTCAAGTGCTTGTTTTATACTATTCCATCGAGTGTGGTTCTGTTACAGTTTACTTTGGCTTTGTGAGTGATTTTGGTGGGTGGAGGAGAATTTTCAATAAGCTGTTTATATTATATACACATATATATGCACATATATACACAGATATGTATACATATGTATAAATATATACAATATATTGTTATATATTATATAATATAATAAATATGCATATATACATACAGTCTTTTAGAGTATCTGCCCTGGAGTAAGTCTGAATTCCCCACTTTCCTGGGTGTTTGCAGGGTGGCCATCTCAAGAGCGCCCTCTTCTGTCAGTATACAGAAGTGCAGTTGGTTCAGTGGGCGGTGCCCTGGTAGGCGGGGCTTCGCTGTCTCTCCTTCCCTCCCTCCCGTGCCTCAGTTTCCCAAGCGATGTTTCCCTGGCATTGTCCCTTCACACCTGACTTTCACGGTAGCACGCGAGGTGCATTCTCTGATGTGCGTACGTGCGTGATCTTGCGCTTAGTGTTGGGCTTTTCCTCCCTGGACGGGTGGGATTTTTGTCTTCCTTCTCCGTGTGACTATGGGTGTGCGTGTGTGCATCCTGATGCTGAGGTTTGAACACAGGGCCTTGTGCTCTCTCTCTCTCCGCCTTGCCGTTTTACGGCTGTTGCTCTACTGCACATCTCCAGTTCTGTGTGTGTGTGTGTGTGTGTGTGTGTGTGTGATTATCCAGGAAAGAACTTTGTGCCTTTTTTCTGTCCCGGCTGGCTTCAAACCTCGATCCTCAGATCTCAGCCTCCCGAGTGGCTAGGATTAGCAAGATGTGAGCCACTGGCTCGGGCTTAGACTTAGAAACAAACGAACAAACATTGGTTTTGTTGAGCCAGGATCTTGCTCTGTAGCCCCAATTAGCTTCCAATGGGCTGTATGGTCTCAACCTCCCAATCCTCCTGCCTCAGCCTCCTGACTGTTAGAATCACACGGGTGTGTCCCCATGCCCAGCTTTCTTACCTTCCACGACCACGGGCACGCAGCAGTGCCAGGCAGGTTGTGGGAACGTGTACTTACATGGTACGTTAGCATGCATGGATGGTGCCAGACGGGTTCACGGCGGGGATTCCATGAATGTGTGCAAGTGCTGTGATCAGGTTCCCTGCTCTTCTTATATTCCTTCCAGCTCCCTCCCCTCCTCTCCCCCCCTCCCCTTTCCAAGTGGTATCTGGTGGGGTTCATTATGTCATTTGAAGTGTGGGGGTCCCCAGGTCGGGTGCAGAGGATCCCCCCACCCCCCCCCCCTTGCTCAGAGGCATTGTATTTCTTCTCTCCCAGTACTGGGGAGGGAATCTAACCCAGGCCTGCTCACACACGCAGTTCACCTCCCCAGCCCGCCTGTGCTTTGTGCAGAAGCGTGGAGGAGCGTGTGGAGGGAGGTGGAAGAGCGTGTGGAGGGAGGTGGAGGAGCGTGTGGAGGGAGGCGGCCTCTGGGATCTTTGCTGACTTCCCCGCGCTGGACTGGGGAGGGCGGAGGTTCCCCGCAGAGGACTGCCAGGTCAGCAAGCGCATGGAAGATGAGGTGGGTTAATCCCCGTGGACGCGATGAGACCCCTAAGTGTGCGTTTATTATTCCCCACGGGAGAGGGCTCCCCAGAGAATCGGTTAGGATCAAGGTTCAAGCTAACCCCGGCAGAAAGTCCACGAGACCCTTTCTCAACAGAGAGCTGGGTGCGGTGACACATGCCTGGCATCGCTAGCTACAGGACAGGCTGAGTGCCCGTGGATCCTAGTCCCAAGCTAACATGGCAGAATGGTCTGTGAGACCCCATATCTATAGAAAGAGGCTGGGCACAGAGGCACATGCCCACCATCCCAGCCACGACAGGACATCTAATATGGGCAGATCACGGTCTAGGCTTGCCCTGTTAGGAAGAAAGACCCTATCACAAAAACAATCTCGGCATTAAGGGGCGGGTGGCGTGGCGCAGTAGTTTTGTTTTGTGGGTCCGGTCGTGGGGCCTGAACTCTGGGCCTGGGCGCTGTCCCTCAGCTCTTCAGCTCAAGGCTAGCGCTCTACCACTTGAGCCACAGCGCCACTTCCGGCTTTTTTCTTTTTGCTTATGTGGTGCTGAGGAATCGAACCCAGGGCCTTATGCATGCAAGGCAAGCGCTCTACCACTGAGCCACCTTCCCAGCCCCAGTGGCGCAGTAGTAGAATACCAGCCTGGCCAATGCAAGGAAGGCCCCGAGTTCAAACTCCAATACCACTGGAAAGAAAGGAAAGGGTTTCACCGAGAAAAGGAACAAATGGGGCTGGGAAGGTGGCTCCGTGGTAGAGCGCTTGCCTTGCATGCCTGAGGCCCTGGGTTCGATTCCTCAGCACCACATAAGCAAAAAGAAAAAAGCTGGAAGTGGTGCTGTGGCTCAAGTGGTAGAGTGCTAGCCTTGAGCTGAAGAGCTGAGGGACAGTGCCCAGGCCCAGAGTTCAGGCCCCACGACCGACTCCCTCCTGGCTCTTGGGCCAGCTGCTTGCCCATTTCAAGAGAAAATGGCATACAATATACTGCATGGAAACATGATGTATTCTTCAATGACAAGAATCATTAACTCAGCTCCACAGGACCTGTGCGGGCCAGTCTGTGTCTTCAGCGTTTTTCTGATGGGGAGCTAGGACTGGGAAAAATAAAACAGCTTTCTGATTTCAAAGCCAGGCAGAAAAGTCTGTGAGATTCCACCGAGGAGACACAACTCGAAGGGCAGAAGGCAGCCAAGCAAGCCAGCTGATCAGATGCAAGGCACTGAGTTCAAATCCTACTACTGCCACCCCCCCAAAAAAAAACACACAAAAAACAACCACCCAAAAGAAAGCAGTCCTCACTGTAAGGGGGGCCCACTCCAGGCTGGGAAACGCGGCAGAGCTGACTGGATGCGGGGGAGAGCAGGGATGTCTGTCCGTCTTCCTGGCCACCTTTTGCTCCTGGTGAGTCTCATGCTTGTCTGAGAGTCTCTAGCTTGTACCTTGGCTGTCCAAACAGCCCTGATTGGTGGAAGCTACCACTAAGGGGAAGAGACCCGGGCGGCGAAGGCCATGGGGACTGGCTTGGGCACCAGAAAACTCACACGTGTGTGTGTGTGTGTGTGTGTGTGTGTGTGTGTGTGTTGTAGCTTTGCAATGGCCCGTGCTGTGTGACCTTGGACAAGTTGCTTACCCTCTCTGAGCCTCATTTTCTGGGCATACTCAGCTTTCGCTCATACTCAGGCCTCCCTCTGGCCTTTGAAGAGCGGAGAGTTGTTCCCACACTGCTCATGGCCCGGGCCAGGGTCATTGGGAGCTCAAGGCCTCGTCCTCACCTGGCACCCTGACCCCTGACCCCTGACCCCCACCAGGCCTAGACCAGTGGACTGGAGGCGGAAGGTTGAGCCCCAGCCCACACAGGGTGTGCTAAAGCCACAGAGTGGCTGGAGATGCCCAGGTCAGGGGTGGCAGGGGCCAGGATAGTGCGCTGTGACAGAGGGGAGGGCTCCTGCACCCCCAGCACCCCACCACACCCCGCCCTGCCCACGAAACTGTCAGTCTCCTCCTTCAGCCTGGATCCTGATGATGTGGGATGCGCTACTCTGCCTCCCTCTCCGAGGATTCATTCCTTCAGCCACCCATTCACCTACCCATCCACCCACCATCCATCCACCCACCATCCACCCATCCACCCACCATCCATCCATCCATCCACCAACCCACCCACCCACCCATCCATCCATCTATCCATCCATCCACTCACTCATCCACATATCTACCCATCCATCCACCCATGCATCCACCCATCCACCCATCCTTCCATCCATCCATTCATTAATCCATCCATCCATTCATTCATCCATGCATCCATCCATTCATTCATCCATCCATACATCCACCCACCCACCCATCCATCCATCCATCCATCCATCCATTCATTCATTCATTCATTCATTCATCCATCCATGCATCCACCCATCCATCCATCCATTCATTCATCCATCCATCCATCCACCCAGCCACCCACCCACCCATCCATCCATCCATTCATCTATTTATCCATCCATCCATCTATCCGTCCACTCACCTATCCACCCACCTACCTATCTACCCACCTACCTATCCACCCACCCACCCACCCATCCACCCATCCACCCATCCACCCATCCACCCATCCATTCATTCATCCATTTATCCATCTGTCCATCTGTCCACCCACCCACCCATTGACCCATTGCCCCATCCATCCATCCATCCATCCATCCATCCACCCATCCATCCATCCATCCACTCACCCATCCATCCATCCATTCATCCATTCATCTATTTATCCATCCATCCATCTATCCGTCCACTCACCTATCCACCCACCTACCTATCCACCCACCCACCCACCCACCCACCCACCCACCCACCCATCCATCCATCCATCCATCCATCCATCCATCCATCCATCCATCCATCCATCCATTCATTCATCCATTTATCCATCTGTCCATCTGTCCACCCACCCACCCATTGACCCATTGCCCCATCCATCCATCCATCCATCCATCCATCCACCCATCCATCCATCCATCCACCCATCCATCCATCCATCCACTCACCCATCCATCCATCCATTCATCCATTTATCCATCCATCCATCTGTCCACCCACCCACCCATCGACCCTTTGACCTATCCACCCATCCACCCACCCACCCACCCATCCATGCATACATACATTTATCTATCCATCCATCCATCTATTAATCCATCTGTTCATTCATTCATCCATCCATCCACCCACCCATCCATCCATCCATTTACCCATGCATCTACCCATCCAACCATGAATCCCACCCATCCATCCATCCATCCATTCATCATTTATCCATCCATCAATCCATTTATCCATCCATCCATTCATTCATCCATCAATTCATTCATTCATCCATGCATCCACCCATCCATCCATTCATTTATCCATGTATCCACCCATCCATCCATCCATCCATCCATCCATCCATCCATCTACCCATCCATCCATTCACCCATCATGCACCCATCCATGAATCCATCCATCTGTCCATCTATCCACCCATCCATCCATCCATTTATCCAATCAGTCATTCATCCATGCATCCACCCACTCATCCATCCATTCATCCATCCATTCATTCATCCATCCATTCATCCAATCATTCATTCTTCCATGCATGCATGCATCCATCCACCCATCTACCCCCCCACCCATCCACTCATCCACCCATCTATCCATCCATCAACCCATCCATCCATCAATCCATTCATTCATCCATCCATCCATTCATCCACCCACCCATCCATCCATCCATCGATCCATCGATCCATTCATCCATTCATCCACCCACCCACCCACCCATCCATTCATCCATCCATCCATTCATTCATTCATCCAGGTATCCATCCACCCATCCACCCACCCACCCATCCATCCATCCACACACCCACTCACCCACCCATATCCATCCATTCATTCATCTACCCACCCACCCACCCACCCACCCACCCACCCATCCATCCATCCACCCACCGACCCATCCACCTGTCCATCCATCCATCCACCTGTCCACCCACCGACCCATCCACCTGTCCATCCATCCATCCACCTGTCCATCCATCCATCCATCCATCCATCCATCCATTCACCCATCCATCTATCCATCTACTCATCCATGCATCCACCTATCCATCTATGCACCCATCCATCCATCCATCCATGCATTCATCCATCCATCCATGCATCCATCCATCCATCCATGCATTCATTTATCCATCCATTCTGTGGTTATTCGCTCCATGCCCACAGGGTGCCTGGTGCAGAGACTGCAGCGTTGAGCAGGCAGGGCGGGCTGACATCTTCGTGGGAGGAGCAGCGTTACACTAAGCCGGGCACAAGGCCGCCCTGCAGGCCAGTTACGCCAGTTACGGCCAGTGCTGTTCAAGGGACAGGTTGGGGGCGGGTTCTACCCAAGGGACAAACAGCAGGGCGCCGTTTACCTGCAGCGTCCTCTCCCCAGGAACCCCCTTTATTTTTATTTTTAATTTATTTTCAAACTCCATCCTGGGATTTGAAGTCTGGATGCTGTCCCTGAACACACACTCTCTCTCTTTTTCTCTCTCTCTTTTTCTTTCTCTTTCTCTTTCTTTTCCTTTGCTTAAAACTAATGCTCTACCACTTGAGCCACAGCTCTACTCAGGCTTTTTCTGAATAGTTTATCAGAGATAAGAGTCTCACAGGCTTTCCTGCCTGGGCTGGCTTTGAACCACGATCCTCGGCTCTCAGCCTCCTGAGTAGCTGGGATGACAGGCGTGAGCCACCGGTGTCCGGTCACAATATAGACTTTTTGTTTTCGTTGGAATTAGGCACAGAGTACCTGAGTTGCTTCTTCTCTTCTTTTCTCTCCTCTTTTCTTCTCCTCTGATCTTTGTGCTCTTATTTTTCCTAAACACTTGTGATTGGCATATTTGTACGTATTAACAAGGTATTCTAATTTGAAAGCGGTGTACGGTGTTGAATCGGGGGCCTGGCATATGCAAAGGCCCTGGGGTAGGATAAAACATGGTCTTCATCAGTGTGGCTGGAGGATGTGGAGGGACAAAGGAGAGAGAGGAGCTGGTCCGAGTGAATGTCAGGATCTGATGAGGTTGGGGAAGAGAGCAGATCTCCTTCGCACGCGCGTGTGTGTGTGTGTGTGTGTGTGTACACATGTGTGTGTACTTACTGCTTCCTCTGCCCACCCATGGAGAAACCGAGGCTAGAGAGAACATCGTGGAACTCTCTCCCGCCTGCCTGCTCTTCCTCTTTCCATCTCTCAGAGCCATGGAAGGCGGTCTCAAATCGGCTTGCACAGTTCCTAGCTGCTGTGGTAGGGTCCATCTTTGTGGATGGGCCTGGCCGGTTGGTGCGGGGTGGAGAGGCAGAGCCGTGTCCGCGGGGCTCGTGTCTCAGGGTCGGGTGGCTGAACCCCACCCTCGGAGGTGTGGGTTTGTGTTTTGGGCGGTGCTGGGGTTTGAACTCCAGTGTGGCTGTGGCTGGGATTGCCATTGGGGAAGGGCTGGACCCTGGGCCCAGGTACCTGGGTTGTCATGGCAACCCCGTGGGGCGGAGCCCGGGTGGGGCGGGGCGCGGGCCAGGCCCCTGGGCAGGGCTGGGAGTCTCCCCGGGAGTCACTGATAAAGCTGGGTAATAGATACATTTGGAGGAGAAAAATGCTGGACGGCCCTGGCCCCCGAGGCCAGCCCTGGCCCCCGAGGCCAGCAAGGGACAGCCCTGTCCCCTGTCCCCAGCCCGCGCCTCCTCTGCACCCCCCCAAGGCCACCGCACAGCTGACCTGAGGACCTGGGCAGCAAGCGGGGAAGGGGCCCTGGAACAAGGGAAAAGGACCTCTCTTCCTCCCTCCCTCCCCTCCCTCCCTCCCTCCCTCCTTCCCTCCCTCCCTCCCTCTCTGCTTCTTCCTTCCCTCCTTCCTCCTTTCCTCCCTCTTTCCCTCCCTTCCTCCCTTCCTCCCTCCTTCCTTCTTCCTTCCTTCCCTTTCTCCTTCCTTCCTCCCTCACTTCCTTCCTCCTTCTTTCCCTCTCTCCTTCCTTCCCTCCCTCCCTTCCTCCCTCTCTGCTTCTTCCTTCCCTCCTTCCTCCTTTCCTCCCTCTTTCCCTCCCTTCTCCCTCCCTCCCTCCTTCCCTCCCTCCCTCCTCCCTTCTTCCTTCCTCCCTTCCTCCTTCCCTCCCTCCTTCCCCTCCCTTCCTTCCTCCTTCCTTCTTCCTTCCTTCCCTCCCTCTCTCTCTCCTTCCCTCCCTTCCTCCCTTCCTCCCTCCTTCCTTCTTCCCTTCCCTTCCTTTCTCCCTTCCTCCTCCCTCACTTCCTTCCTCCCTTCTTTCCCTCTCTCCTTCCTTCCCTCCCTCCTTTCCTCCCTCTCTGCTTCTTCCTTCCTCCTTCCTCCTTTCCTCCCTCTTCCCTCCCTTCTCCTCCCTCCCTCCTTCCCTCCCTCCCTTTCCTTCTTCTTTCCTCCCTTTCTCCTTCCCTCCCTCCTTCCCTCCCTTCCTTCCTTCTTCCCTTCCTTCCCTCCTTCTCTCTCTCCTTCCCTCCCTTCCTTCCCTCCTCCCTCCTTCCTTCCTTCCTTCTCTTTCTCC